>NW_015165253.1:188101-202214 GCF_001447785.1 Gekko japonicus
CTATATTCATGAAAAAGATGCAAGTGAGTCATACTTGCACAAAACCCCCTAAAGATAAATTTTCAGGTCAAAACAACAACAACAACAACAACAACAACAACCACCAGTGAGGTTATGGTCTCAATGTTACTGCAAGTTTTGTTTTGAACTTCCTGAATGTAGGGAAGTTACTAGATTAGGAAGGTAGCTTCAGAGGGTAGTCGTGTTGGCCTGCAGTAGAACAGTTAGATCTTGTGTGTGTGCCTGGGAGTCATGGTTGACTTCTGACGACCCCTAGCAGGGCTTGGATGTTTCAGAGAGGAAGCTTGCTATTCCCTGCCTCTGCATCCTGACCCTGGTATTCCTTGGAGTTCTCCCTTCCAGGTAATTGCCAGGTCTGGCCCTGCTTAGCTTCCAAGATCTGACGGGATCGGGCTTGCCTGGGCTATTCAGGGCAGGGCAGGGATATAAGCTTTTGAGAGTCAAAGTTCCCCTCCAAAGCTTCCCTTCAGCTGTGTCTGACAAAGGAAGATTTGATTCTCGAATGTTTATACCCTGAAACTCTTGTTCAGCTCTTAGGTGCTCCTGGACTGAAACATAACTAAGGCCCCGGTCACACGGGAGGCTTTGATCAGTGAGAGGGATGGATCGGGGGCACAGCAAGCGGGCGCGATCACACCACAACATCTGGGAAGCGGCGCGCACCCGTCCCCGATCCGTCTCTTCCGGCCGAAGATGCTGATAGCCCCCCCCCCACAAAACACTACTACTTATCTGAAAATCCGCAGCAGAGGCGGCCGTGAGATCGCCGGCACACCCGTCTCCGGCAGCATGCGAGGCCCCCGGCCAAACTGCGCAGACGCGCACATGCGCAGCAGGCTGCCTCGCACACCAATCTGTGGCTTCTCCCCCGGCATCTGATTGTGCCAGGGAGCAACTGCGCGGCAGCTCAGGGGATCTGTCTGATACCACCGCCGCGCGTCTCTTTTGATGCGGCTCAAAAAAGCCGCACTTCAGCCACACCTTTCCCCCCAGTGTGACCGGGGCCTAAGTTTGGAAGATGTCTGTGCTACAGGTTCTCTTCCCTGGAAAACTGGTTCATTACATACAAATCATTTATTCACATGGTGGAACATTCAAGGTTTTCAGCCGCCATTCATTCTGTCTTCTGTGTCATTGGAAGGTAAGAACCTGCACCTAATGACTGCTTTGAGAGCCAGTTTGGCGTAGTGGTTAAGAGCACGGACTGTAATCTGGGAGAACTGGGTTTGATTCCCCACTCCTCCACATGCAGCTGCTGGTGTGACCTTGGGTCAGTCACAGGTTCGCTCAGAGCTGTTAAGAGCAGTCCTTTGAAGAGCTCTCTCAGCCCCACCTACCTCACGGGTTGTCTGTTGTGGAGAGGGGAAGGGAAAGGAGATTGTAAGCCGCTCTGAGTGAAGAGCAGGGTATAAATCCAATCTCCTCTTTTTCTTCTTGCTGAATTGTCTATTTATACAGGGAAGAGTAAAAAGGGAACCATCCCTTATCAGCTCTGATACATATATACATCCAGTGTTTGGGGGAACCATAGTTCAGTGCAGGGGTCATTTCGTAGAAAAAGAGGTGCAGGAGCTCATTAGCATAACTGATTAGCATAACTTATTTGCCTATGCCACACCCCCTAACATCACCGGAAGTGTGTCAGAAGGCAACACCCACGGCTCAGGCTCCACTGGACTGTTTTGGATTGATAGCTCTTGGGGGGGGGGAAATGTGCAGATCTGCCCTCACCGAGGAGGGAGAGCTTGTACCTGAAGCGGGGCCGGGGGAGGGGGGATCTGCAACTTACCTGGCTGCTTCTTGCGACTCGTGGCCTGACTGAGGGCTGCTGGGAGCAGGGGGCGGGGCTTGTTGCATGTGCCCACCCCCTGGGCTCCTTACTGCCGGAGCTCTGCTTCTGTGCGCTCCCGCAGGAAATGACCCCTGGTTCAGAGGTGGAATGCTTGTTTTGTGTGCAGAAGGCCCTGGCTTGAATCCCTGGCATCTCCAGTTTGCAACTTCCAGGCAACAGGCACTGGGACAGCCCTTTCTCTGCTTGAGACCTTGCAGCACTATTTGCAGTCATAGTAGATACTAGTGAGCTAGACGGACCAATATACTGATTCAGCATAAGGCCCTGTCATGTGTTAAGAACATCACAACACAAGAGGTTCCCTTTTTGGATCAGTCCAGTGGCCCATCTAATTCAGCATTCTGTCTTGCACCAATTGCCCTGGAGGGCCAACAAACCGTCCATAGAGGTCTTACCCGATATTGCCTCTTTGCACTAGTATTCAGAGGTTTAGTGCCACTGGATGTGGAGGATCTCTTTTGTCATGGACCTCTGCTCCATTAAAAAAATTGTTTGCATAGGGTGCTGTTTGTAGTCAAGAAGCCCTGGTAATAAAACAGGCTATGCAACCAGATTGCTTACATTAAGTCACTTAAGGCCCCTGCCACACGGCAGGGAAAACACAGGGGAAAGTGCTGCTTTTAAAAGCCGCACCAAAGTTGAGACACCGCGGCGGGATCCCACGGATCCCCTGAGCTGCGGCATGTCGCTCCCCGGCACGATCAGATGCCGGGGAGGAAGAGTCGAATGGGAGGGGGAGGCTGCCGAACTGCGCATGCTCGAGCATGCACAGTACGGCTGGGGGCCGGGATGTGCCAGCGCAAGGACCGCGCTGGCGATCCCACGGCCCAGCTTGAGGCGCTCTATCTGAAGAACCACCAAGGTAGGTGGTTCTTTTTTAGTGCGGGTTTTTGGGCGGGAGGGACGGATCGGGGACGGGCAGGCAACGATTCCCAGATGTTGCCGTGGGATCGCACCCGTTTGCTCCGCCCCCGTTCCGTCCTGCTCCCGGCCCAAAACCCCTTGTGTGGACAGGGCCTAAGTTCACAATTTACATATTTTATTTCCAGCACCAGCAATACTCTCTTCGCCTTCAAAACAAACTTTATATATATATAGTTGCTTTATGCAAATCCTGAGATGTTCCTTGCATTTAGAGAGGACACCAAAGTAGGAAAGCCATAGCTATGCAAACAAGAAAGATGACTCTTGGGGATTAATAGAACAGGCATGAATCTAACCCAACACCAAAAGAAAGAAATTCCTTATTTAAAAATTCTCCAGGCTCCGGAATGCCTCCATATGCTTCCATTCAAGATAATGGGATCCAGTTCCAGCTGGCATCTGACGAGACAGGATATAGACCCAAAGAAGCACATGCACAGATGTTGGGAACGGTGCCTTTAAAAAAACAGTTCATTGCACTGTTTTTTGCTACAAGGAACACAACACTATTCTAGACTATGGGGTAGATCCAGCCAGCTTTCTCAGTCTCACCTAATTCCCCTCCTTGCTATACCCCCTGTCGCCCACAGCAGGTCCCATGATCTTCAGCATTGCCTTTTTGATGGCCAAAGGGGACCCCTTCCTCCTTTTTTTTTTTGCCAGCGGGACAGCTTGTTGGATGCAACCCAATATAATAATATTAATTACATGGCTAGGTAGCAAGAAAAGCTGAATTCCCATCTATGTAGTCCCATGGTATTTAAATATTTTAATTTTCATGTAATGCTCTAACCTTTTCATATTCACACGCAAGGCGAGCCAATAAAGCCGTCGGACCACGTGACTCACTATGTCGTATGGTCCCACGGGGCAGAAGAAGACAATGTCTACGGGCTTTTGCAGGGATATTGAGACATTGTCTCCTCATTGTCTTCCCATGGGTGACGCCACTGAAATTCATTATTATCCAGCTCAGAATATGACTTCGTCTGGCTCACAATGCTCGACTGAATTACAGATCGAGCATCCCATCCCTGAAAGTTGTTCTCCAGCTTGGAATTTGAAATGGGATTCTGCCAGGGGTTGTTTCGTAGAAAAAGAGCGAGGGGAACTCATTATCATAACTCATTAGCATATGCCACACCCCCTGACATCAGGGGCCCGGCGGTGGACCTGCAAGGCTGGCGGGAGTGCGAGGAAGCCTCGCCAAGGCCCTCCCTGGCCCCAGGCAGGCACGGGTGGGGAGAGGCGGGGAGGAAGCAACTTACCCTCCCTCTTCTCCTGCCTCCTCCTGGCTGAATGAGGGCTGGAAGCAGGGGGCGGGGCTTCGTCATGTGCCCCACCCCCCTGCACCTCACCCGGGGGAACTGCGATCCCCCGCGATCCCCCCTGAAATGACCTCTGGATTCTGCACATACACACTTGGGCTTTAGCAGACCAGGTGTCCAAACCAACTTCTTTGGAGGGACATCTGCAGAACATCTTTAATGTTGAACTCTTACTCTCTCTGAAAATGCTAGTTTATTGCTGAGAAGTGTGTGAACAGAACACCTAATGAAGAAACCTTTTTTTGGGGGGGGGGTCTATACCTTTTCTGTTCAGGTAATGCTCAGCCATCTCTCTGTTTCATCTCTCTACACACCGCAAGCAAACCATGAAAAAAAATGCAGGCACAGGTTCATGCTTCCCTTCTTCGTTCCTCATCCATGTGCGGCTTGTATCATGCTAACAATGTGCTGGTTTGCTTGGCTTAAGGGGTTATCCGGAAAGGTCATGCACCGATTTAACAAAATGTTCATTGGATCTGGATGCCAAATCCTTTGTGCACCTGTGTTTGATAATCCAGTGTTCATTGGGCCGGGATCACACATCTTTTGCTATGGCTGTCATGCCCCACCTCCCTTATTGGTCACACAGTGGACCAGACAGGAAAAAAGCTCAACTCTCAAAAGAGGGAGTTCCCTTGGTTGTCTTAACCAGAGTGTGAGATGCAGCATGGCTTGTCTCTCGAGGGCTGCTGCCTTGCCAATTTGACTTCCCTGCCTGTTTTCCAAAGCTGAGACTGTTTGCATTCATGTATATTATGTGTTCTCACATTGCCACTTGGGAGTTGTAGTTTGATGGGGTCAAATCAGAATATGCACCAGCACCCTGGTGGTTGTGGACTTGCACAGGAGCAAAAATAGCACATACCTTCTAATGTGGTGGTGGTGGAATGTGCTGTCAAGTCACAGTGACTTATGGCAACCCCACAGGGGTTTCAAGGAAAGAGATAGATAGTGGTGGTTTGCCATAGCCTGCCTCTGTGTCATGACCCTGGACTTCCTTGGTGGTCTCCCATCCAAGGACTAACCAAGGCCAACCCTCCTGAGCTTCCAAGATCTGACAAGGTGGTGCATGACTGCCCATCTGTAATCCTGTAATCCAAGAAAACTGGTATATTCTAAAGCACGTGCTGGCAGTAGCTACCCAGCCAACCACAATGCTGACTGCTGCAACTGTGCAGATACAAAACTCCCTGGCATGCTGCTTATTTTGAATTGCAAGCAAATTTGGTGTTCAGTTCAACACAATATATGCACTGAAAACAAATTGGAATGTCAAATGCATTTATTTTTGCAAAGTTCCCAGCATCCTGGTTTCTGCTTGGGTCAATTCTTACTACAGTTCCTTGCAACCAGTGGTTGCCCCTATTGCCTTCCACCCAGACATAACAACTCTTGTTCTGTGTTTCTTCTGGATGAGTGTTGAGCTTCCAAGCAGTTCTCTGTGGTTGATGTTAGGAACTACAACTCCCAGGGGGCAACAGAACCAGGTGGCTCTGTGTGACTCTGTCAAGGTCATGCAACAACAATATGATCCAAGAGAGAACACAGTGAGACTGCAGATTTTTTCCCCTTGGACTCTTGCTGAGAAAGCTCATAATTATTGAGCTAATTCTGAATCAAGCTTGAAGGCATTTTCCCTCCACCCCATCTCTGAGCTCCTGCAATAGGAAACTGAATGGATACAGCCACTTAGCCATCAACCTTCTTGAACATTTTATCCTTTTAACTCCTCAAAAAGAATTAGAAGATGTCCTTCACAATATTCTGCGGAGAAAATGTAAAAAAAAAAAAAAAAAGATTGGCGACAAGGGAAAAATTCAGAAGTCACGGCATTGGGTAAGGGCAAGGTCTTTTGTTAACCTTCTTACAGAAGGAGAGCACTTAATCATGCCAAAATTGAAATATTTCCTGGAGAAACTTGTACTCAGCAATCTTTGTCTCTCTGCAGAGTGAAGCTTTATGAGCGGAGAGATAAATCAGGCAAATTAATAGTCTGGCACTATGGGAGGGAGAAGAAGATAAGGTTTAGAAGGGTATTTTTTAAAAAATGACCCATATACTTTAACCACTAATCTAATCTCCATAAACTCCCATTCTGCACAGTTTTTACAAAGAACATGGCCCCTCTGACCGAAGCTTGTCCAGAGATGAAATTGATGGGTTTTTATGAGCTCTCTGAGATTCTCTTCTATAAAGACGACTGAATCCTCTCTTTCTAATATGATCAGTTCAGCTTTAAGGATAAAAAACAGGGTTAGAAGCTTAACGTTGCACATGGTCCATAGGTAATTATGAATGAAGGGTGCAATCTGCCCAAATCTAAGCAATTATTCTTATGAAGCTGCCTTATATATGAGTCCGGAATAGTCTGCGCGGGCAGCAGATCGCCAGGGACTCTAGCCAGTCTCTGTCCCAGTCCTGCTGCCTTTGCTAGTCTCTATCGCCTCTGCCAGCCCTCTTTCTAACAGGCAATGTCAGTGACTGACCTTGGCGCCTGCTGCATGGAAAAGGTGTGTTCGATAGAGCTAGGGCTCTATCATACTCTTTCCTCGGTGGTGGAACGTGCCGTCAAGTTGTAGAGGACTTTTGGTTTTTCAAGGCAAGAGATATTCAGAGGTGCCATTGCCTGCCTCTGTGGTGCAACTTCCTTGGTGGTCTCCCATCTGAGTAGTAACTTAGCTTTCAAGACCTGGCAATATTGACTAGCCTGGGCTATCCAGGTCAGGGCTTCTCCCCTTGGAACTTAAGGAACCCGCCCCCCCAAGAATCCTGCCATTTCATTGGCTTGAGAGAGCAGGGCTGTGATTCAGTAGCAGAGTGGTTTGAATCTGGGTCTCCCAGGTTCCAATTAGAAGGAGGAGGAGGAGGAGGAGGAGGAGGATTTGGTTGGTTTTTATATCCCCCTTTTCTCTACCTGAAAGAATCTCAAAGTGGGTTACAATCTCGTTTCCCTTCCTCTCCCCACAACAGGCACCTTGTGGGGTAGGTAGGGCTAAGAGAGCTCTGGGAGAACTGTGACAGCCCCAAGGTCACCTAGCAGGCTTCACGTGGAGTAGGAGGAGTAGGAGTGGGGAATCGAACCCGGTTCTCCAGATTAGAGTCCGCCACTTTTAACCACTACATCACGCTGGCTATTTACTTCATTTGTACCCCACTTTTCTCTCCAATGGGGACCCAAAGTGGCTTATGTCATTCTCCTCTCCTCCATTTTATCCCCACAGCACCCTGTAAGGTAATTGAGGCTGAGAGTGTGTGACTGGCCCAAGATCCCCCGGCAAGCTTCTGTGTCACAATGGTGACTTGAACCAGGTTCTCCCAGGTCCTAGTCTGACACTTTAACCCCTATACAGAACTGATTCTCCATAGGACACGGTAAGGACCATCCCACAGTCCTTCCTGGCAAGCACGATCAAATTTATCGTTAAAGCCCCAGTTGAGATGTCACGGGAGATGCTGAAGCTGCTGGTGTGACCTTGGGTCAGTTACAAGTTCTCTCAGAGCTGTTCTTGAAAAAGAGCAGTTTCTCTCAGAGCTCTCTCGGCCCCACCTACCTCGCAGGGTGTCTGTTGTTGGGAGGGGAAGGGAAAGAAGATTGTAAACCCCTCTGAGACTCCTTCGGGTAGTGAAGGGCAGGGTATAAATCCAATCTCCTCCTCCTCTTCTGCTTTACTCTCTTGCTGGTTTACTCTCTTAACATGGCATATCAGGGGAGGGGGGGGGAACAAAGAGGGTCATGTGCCAGCCAGGAATCTTGTCTCATTCTCACCATAAGCTGGTTTGTCCAGTATCTGGATGCGGCTCCTGCCTTCGAGATCAATCCAATTGCTTCAGGTTTATAGCTTCCCTGCCTGGTGAGCTCTGTCACTCCCTCTACCCCTCTGTTTTCGGCCCCAAAGGACCAAAAGGAAGAGAAATGAAATCTCCCCGCAAGTTCACATCTCAGCGAGGGATAAAGAAATACACATTTCACTTAAACCAGAAAATCCACTTCCGCACCTCCAGTGAATACAAAGGCCCGCTCTGCTGTGCGCTGCGTCGTTATAATGCTGACCAGCCGTTCCGCGAACGACACGGCTGACCCAAAAACTAACATTTCCTGCATTGCGGGAGCCAAATCCAGATGAAAATTAAAGCTAGGCTTCTTGGTGAGCTCAGGAAAGAGAAAGCGCCTCAATCTGTATTGTTTCCTTCGTACTAGAGATGTGAATAGACATGATTTTCCACTCCCAGTGTCAAGACAGCAGACTTGATGTTGTTGTGAGCATGTAATCGGAAGAGGCAGCAAGTCTGAGAATCCGTGTGTTTGGATCTATATAAATATAACTAACTATAAATACACACTGATGAGGTCTGAACTGGTGGAGACTGACCAGGACAGAGATCTTGGAGTCGTGGTAGATAACTCACTGAAGATTTTTTAAATTTATTTTTATTTATTTAGACATTTTTACCCCGCCCTCCCCGCAAGCGGGCTCAGGGCGGCTTACAAGGGGCATGCACCCATACATAAAACAGATAAAACAATAAATCATGACTGATAACAACAGTAACAATAATAAAGTGCTTTTTGTAAACAAGATGGTCTTGAGTGGTTTTGATGGCATCTTCAAATCCTCCCCATTGGAATGAAACTGTCCGGCAGATAGTTCAAGCCAATCCCACATTGTCAGTGCCATGCGATTTGTGGAGGAGCTTCCAAGGGCGATTCCTAATCCCGATGATATTGCCACCATTGGTGGTGGTGGCAGCGGCGGCCCCTATGCAAAAGCCTGGCGGAAGAGCTCTGTCTTGCAGGCCCTGCGGAACTGCATAAGGTCCTGCAGGGCCCTGATCTCCTCTGGGAGCTCATTCCACCACGTAGGGGCCACCACTGAGAAGGATCTAGCCCTGGTCGCAGCAAGTTTTACCTCCCGGGGGCCTGGAATCACCAGGCGATGTTGGGTCCCCAACCGAAGTGCTCTTGGGGGTATATGTGGGGAAAGTCGGACCCTCAGTGTGCAACAGGTAGGTCGGACCCTCAGTGTGCAACAGCAATAAAAAAAGGGAAAAGCTATGCTGCAGATCATCAGGAAGGGGATAGAAAATGAATCCGCCAGTATCATAATGCCCCTGTATAAATTGATGGTATAAAGTACTGGGTCCAGACACATTGTAGTGAATCAGCTCATAGTTTATTTCAGCTCCAAACTAAAAGACAAGGTAGCAGGGCCGGAGCCCCGCTTAAATCCCCAAACACCCAACACCCTCCCCCACAACCCGTGATAGGCTATTTACAGTGTACTAACACCCATAGGTCCACTGCCAGATCCAGGGTGGTCGATTGGTCTGTTCTAGGATCCAAGCCGGCTATTGTCTTTTGAGCGAAGCTTAGCCCTAGCGCATGACCACGTGCTAATCCAGCCGCGTGTGCAGTCCGCGGTTAATACATAACAGATGGTGTGGTTTCATTTGGAATACTGTGCAGAGTTCTGGTCAGCTCACCTCAAAGAAGAAATTATAGCACTGGAAAAAGTGCAGAAAAGGGCAACTAAAATTATTAAAGGGAAGGAATACTTTCCCTATGAAGAAAGGTTAAAGAGGCTAGGGCTCTTTAACTTGGAGAAACAATGACTGAGGGGTGACACGACAGAGGTTTACAAAATTATGCAAGAGACAGAGAAGGTAGATAAAGAGGTACTTTTCTCAATTTCTCACAATACAGAAATTCATGGGCACTCAATGAACTTAAGGAGCAGTAGGTTTAGAACAGATAAAAGGAAGTACTTCTTCACCCAAAGAGTAATAAATACGTGGAATTTACTGCCACAAGAAGTGGTGGTGGCTACAATCATAAGTAGCTTCAAGAGGGGATTAGATAAACATATGGAGCAGAGGTCCATCAGTGGCTATTAGCCACAAGGTCTAGATAGAACACTATGTCTGGGGCAGTGATGCTCTGCATTCTTGGTGCTTGGGGCACAACAGTGGGAGGGCTTCGGGATTCTCGTCCTACAGGTGGACCTCCTGATGACATTTGTTTTTTGGCCATTGTTGATGGGTCATTGGCCTGATACATCATGGCCATAGGTGTGAACCTATGAAGCTGCCTTTAAACCAAATAGGAAGGGAGGTTCATCTCAGTTTTTTTTTTGTTTGGGGGCATTTAAATTTTAAGGGGGCAGTTAAATGACAGTTAATTAAATTGATCTGAATGCCTGTCTTTAAAGGGGGAGGCTCCGAGCCTGTTTCTAGCCCTTCCTTTCAAGGAACAGGGCAGCACATCAGTTCCTAAGAAAAAAACAGCTCATTTAAATGTCTTTTAATTTGCATGTTTCCCAAAGGCTCATGGGAATGCTTTTAAAAGACTCGCCATGACCTAGGTGGTATACAGCAGGACTGAAGGGGGATTGTTGGAGAAGTGCTGAAGGTACCACTCTTGAGTGCCCTTCTAAGCTTTCTTGCCCTGTGGAAAAGAACTCAAAAGGTCTTTAAATGTCCTCTGAAGACAAGTAAATGCCCTCTGAGCTGTCTTTTCCAGGTTGGGAAATACCTGGATATTTGGGGATGGAGCCAGAGGGGTGGTGGGGTTTGGGGAGGGGCGGAACTTCAATGCGGTATAATGCCATAGAATCCACCTTCCAAAGTGGCCATTTTTTCCAGGTGAACTGATCTCTGTTACCTGGAAAACTTGCTTATTTAATATATATGCAGAGTACATCATGCGAAATGCTGGCCTGGATGAATCACAAGTGGGAATTAAGATAGCTGGAAAAAGATCAACAACCTCAGATATGCAGACGATACCACTCTAATGGCAGAAAGTGAAGAGGACCTAAAGAGCCTCTTGCTCACGGTAAAAGAGGAGAGCGCAAAAGTGGGCTTGAAGCTCAATATCAAAAAAACTAAGATCATGGCATCCGGCCACATCACTCCTTGGCAATAGAAGGGGAAGTCGTGGAAGTAGTGACAGACTTCACGTTCCTGGGATCCCAGATCACTGCAGACTGTGACAGCAGCCATGAAATTAAAAGACGTCTGCTCCTTGGGAGGAAAGCGATGGCGAACCTAAACAGCATGATAAAAAGTAGAGAGACATCACCCTGCCAACAAAAGTCCGCATGGTCAAAGCAATGGTATTCCCAGTAGTCATGTATGGCTGACTGCTCCCTGGAAGGCCAGATAAAATACTTTGGCCACCAAATGAGAAGGGAGCACTCACTGGAGAAGACCCTGACGCTGGGAAAGATTGAAGGTCAAAGAAGACGGGGACGGCAAAGGATGAGATGGTTAGACAGTGTCATAGATGCAACGAACATGAAGTTGAGCCAACTTCAGAGGACGGCGGAAGACAGAAAGGCCTGGCGTGATCTGGTCCATGGGGTCGCGAAGAGTCGGACTCGACTGTGTGACTGAACAACAACAACAACACCACCTGGAAATCAGTTGTAATCCTGGTAGATCTCCAGCCACCACTTGGAGTCTGGCAATCAGCTTTGCATCATATCTTTTAGCCTTTTGTTACTGTCCATGGGGTTTTCTTGGCAAAGATACTGGAGTGGAATGCCATTTCCTCCTCCAGTGGATTACGCTTTGTCTGAGTGCTCTGCTGTGGCCTGTGTGTCCTGGGTGGCCCTTCGTGGCATGGAGGTCAAAGAAGAAGGGGACAGCAAAGGATGAGATGGTCAGACAGTGTTATCGATGCAACGAACATGAAATTAAGCAAACTCCAAAGCACGACGGAAGACAGGAGGGCCTGGCGTGATATGGTCCATGGGGTCACGAAGAGTCGGACTCGACTGTCTGACTGAACAACAACAGCAACAACAACAACAATCAGCTTTGCCTGCAGAAGGTCTGAGGCTGAATCACGAGGATTTCCAGTAGAAGGATCTGAGTTAGTAGGATAGAACCTACTGAGTCCATAGACCGTGGTATCAAAAGCCACTGAGAGGTTAAGATAACTGACCGGGATTCATTCTCTCTGCCATTCTCCTGGCAAAGGGCATTTGTCAGGGTGAAGTGCTTCCCACATGAAGACAGACGGATGTCATGGAAAGTATATTGTACAACACAACATGGTAAGTTCTTCCTAAAACAACGTCTTCCAGGGTAAAACATGCGTGAGGCAATACATTTGTGTGAATGTGCATATGGTAATGAAAGTTCTGTCCGACAAAGCATCTATAAAGCTATGAAAAGACTGAAGTCTCATAATGCGATCACTAAGGGTCCTTTCCAGAAGACCGTAACAGCAGCTTTGTCCTTTGTTTCCTCTTTCCATCTCTATGTATTACTGGAACAAAAATCGTGGGTTTCTTTTAGCGATCTTCAAGAGGGGGAGATCAAAAATGCTTTTGTGCAGCAGAGGAGTCATTCATCAGGAAGCATTATTATTTCTTAAGAGCCTGGGGATTGGCTCCAGGTTTGTGTGATCCTGGCTTTGTTCCGCATAGGGTCTTTTGCAATGCAAATTCTACCATGCTGATCTACTTATGCTAATGCGTCCTAAACAAAGGCCATTAAAGTAATGGCTTCCTATTAACACAGAAAAAAACGGTACAAAACTGACATTAATTACTAATACTTCAGATGCTGGGGGGGATATCTGGAGCTTGAATGTCTTTCTTCCCCTAGCAGTGAAAAGATTTTTTCCATTCAGTAGTTTCTAAAACGTATATAGAAATAACAGCTGGAGTGAGCGACTCAGCACGCCTGGACATTGGGGGGCGCCACATCACTCTAAGTGTGGATAGGTGGGATGGGATACCCCTCTTTGTCTCAACCTGGGAGCTGCCCTCTGTCCCCTCCTGTCTCTCGCTTTGTCCTCCCACTCTCCTCACATGGCCTTCCATGGAGACGCGCCTCTCTGCAGGTCTCTCCTGTAGAAACAATGCTGGTGATTTGTGATAGGGAAAGTCCTCTTTAGATTAGGCTTCTCTCCCTCCTTGTGACTGCAACCTTGAATGTGAACCGGATCTAGTTGAATTTCCTCCTCACTTGACTCACGACCGAATGTGTGAATGGACTCGACTTAAATGCATTGCATTGCATTTCAGATGCTGGAAAGCGGCACAGAAATGGCATGTATGTGTGTGAGATAGCTCTTCTGAGGTGGCTGGTCCCTTCCAGGGACAGGAGAGAAGCCAAGATGCCTGGAACAAGCAGATGAGAGGCAAGGAGATGTCAGAATCCAGTGAAGACGGGCAGGCGGATGGGACTGGTGAGAAAGGGGCAGAAGATCTTCGGCTCTGGCCACCAAAAAGACCCACAGAGATCCTCAAGGATTTCTAGATATCCCTTAAAGTGAGTTGGTTGCACATCAAGATGTGAGCAGCTTCAGGTGATAGGCAGGCTGGTCTGCAGTACAAGAGACTGAATTGAGTCCATTAGCATCAGTGGCTCCCTTTGCTGGATATGAGACATGAACAGCATGGTCAGAAGCAGCTAGGATCACTCATAGAATCATAGAGTTGGCCACACAGACCATCTAGTCCAACCCCCTGCCCAATGCAGGACCAGCCTAAAGCATCTCTGAGAAATATTCCTCCAGCCTCTTCTTGAAAGCTGTCAGTGAAGGGGAGCTCACCACCTCCCTAGGCAGCTGATTCCACCTTGGAACCACTCTGACCTTGAAAAAGTTTTCCCTAATATCCAGCCGATACCTTTCTGCATGTAATTTAAACCCGTTGCTTTAGGTCCTGTCCTCTGCTGCCAACTGCAACAGCTCCTTGCCCTCCTCCAAATGAAAGCCCAGAGGTCATTTCGGGGGGGGTCGCAGTTCCCCTGGGTGAGGTACGGGGGGGTGGGGCACATGACGAAGCCCCGCCCCCTGCTTCCGGCCGCCCCGCTTCCGGCCCTCATTCAGCCAGGAGGAGGCAGGAGAAGAGGGAGGGTAAGTTGCTTCCTCCCTGCCTCTCCCCACCCCTGCCTGCCTGGGGCCAGGGAGGGCCTTCGCGGGGCTTCCTCGCACTCCCGCCGGCCCTCATGGGGCTCGGCAGTGGAGCTGCAA
>NW_015165253.1:203265-259559 GCF_001447785.1 Gekko japonicus
GGCCTTATGACACCGGGACCGTTGGGGGCAGGGGTGTGGCCTTATGACACACTTCCGGTGATGTCAGGGGGTGTGGCATATGCTAATGAGTTATGCTAATGAGTTCCCCTAGCTCTTTTTCTAGGAAACGACCCCTGTGACAGCCTTTCAGATATTTAAAGAGAGCAATCATGTCCCCCTTCAGTCTCCTCCAAACTAACCATTCCCAGGGCCCTTAGCCTTTCCTCGTAGGGCTCAGTCTCCAGACCCCTGATCATCCTCATCTCTCTCTTCTGCACCCTCTCGATTTTGTCCACATCATTTTTGAAGTGAGGCCTCCAGAACTGCACACAGTACTCAAAGTGTTGCCTGACCAAGGCAGTATACAGAGGGGCTATGACCTCCTGCGATTTCGATGCGATGGCCCTTTTAATACAACCCACTCCAAGGGTCACACCTTCAAGCTCTTTGTGTGGTGAGGCAGGACCTGACCTGAAACGCAAGCCCAGCCTTTCCTTTCCCATGGGAGAAGCGTTTCTCTGAAGGGCCTGCATTTATGCTGCACTCTTACAGTGCTCAAAATCTCCTGGCAGAACCTATGGCATTCTGAGAGAAGGAGGATGGCTGTGACCTGCGGGGAGATGGCAAGGTGATCCTTTGTGGTTCTGGTGAGGTCAGCCCAAGTGGATCTGGCTGCCGGCTACAAAGCTTGTGTCTGGAGGTTCTACTCCTCTTGTTTTGAGTTATTCCTCTCTGGACTAGGACGCTGGGTTCCTTCTGGCCTCCTCGTTCTTTACTGGGGTCTGAACACAATGTCCGCTCCTCCTCAGCATCTACGACTGACTCACCTGACAGTACTATGACGGAGACAAGCAAGAACAAGGAAGCTGAGGAGATACCAGCTGAGCCAGCAAGAGGAGCAAGAACAGGTAAGAGTAGGAATGGCAAGCTGAGTTTGAGAGCGGCATGACTATCAATGACAATAATGGGGAGGGGCTGTGGCTCAGTGGCAGAGCATCTGCTTGGCATGCAGGAGGTCCCAGGTTCAATCCCCAGGGTCTCTAGTTAAAAGGACCAGGCAGGACGTGATGTGAAAGACCTCAATAAAAGACCCTGGAGAGCAGTAGACATTACTGATCTTGACAGACCAAGGGTCTGATTCAGTATAAGCAGGGCTATTTTTCGGCTGGAACGCACAGGAATGGAGTTCCGGCTGGCTCCGGAGTTAGCCACGCCCATCAGGAACTAATTAGCATAATAGGCCACACCCAACAGCAGAAACTCATTAGGATTGGCTACATTAGGGGTGTGTGGCCTAACATGCAAAGGAGGTCCTGCTACAAAAAAAGGCCCTGGGTTTTGAAAACAAACAAGGTAAACAGAATAAGAAGCAAAAGGTGGGTGTGGCTGGAGGACCACACTTCTGGTAACATGGGGGTGTGGCCTAATGTGCTAATGAGCTGTGTTGTCAGGGGGTGTGGCCTAATATGCTAATGAGTTCCTGCTGTTGAGTGTTGCCTATTATGCTAATGAGTTCCTGCTGGGCATTTACTACAAAAAGAGCCCTGATAAGCAGTTTCATGTGTTCTTGCATGGACCTGGAATTCACAGTAAGGAGTCATTGATGATCACAGAGGCAGGAAGATGGAGGGACCAATAATAACACGGAAGGGTAGAATATTAAGATGAGCCGGTCAAATCACATGGGCCCACGGAACCCACCAGAGGAGCCGTGCCTTCAAGATGTGGGTTTCAGCTCAGTTCCCCAGAGGACCAGAATGCCAGTTCACCTTCTCTCATTTGCTCCAGCACATCCAAGTGAGTCACCCCTGGGTCATACAGTTATGAACATACATGTGTGAGCAGGGCTTTAATTTACTGCATTGTAAAATGCAGAGAAGACATAAAGTTCCAGATAATAATAACAACTGTGTGCCTTCAAGTCACAACTGACTCATGGCAACCCCAGGACCATTGGGGTTTTCAGGGCCCTTGCCTTCCTGTTCATAGCAAGCCCAGTGATTTCCCATCCAAGTACTAACTATTTAGCTTCCAAGCTCCAACAAGGTTGGAATAGGTTGGGCTATCAGACAGGTAAGGTCCCTAACTTCACAAAGCTAAGCTAAGACCAAATTCCAGGATGCTCACAAAATAAAGCAAGATACAATCATAAAAACATAAAGTCAACCCCTTAAAAACCCAGATAATAAAAGTTCAGAGCATAAAGCATATAAAAAACACAAACTACAAAAGCACTATGAAAGCATACAAAAAACACAAAATATAGCCCTGAACTGGACAGCCCAGGCAAGCCCGATCTCCATCAGTTCTCGGAAACTAAGCTGGGCTAACCCTGGCAAGTACTTGGATGGGAGACCTCCAAGGAATACCAGGGCCGGATGCTTTTGTTGTTGTTTTTCAGTCACGCAGTCGAGTCCAACTCTTCATGACCCCATGGACCACATCACGCCAGGCCCTCCTGTCCTCCGTCATCCTCCGGAGTTTGCTCAACCTCATGTTCGTTGCATTGATAACACTGTCTAACCATCTCATCCTTTGTCGTCCCCTTCTTCTTTTACCTTCAGTCTTTCCCAGCACCGGGGTCTTCTCCAGTGAGTGCTCCCTTCTCATTTGGTGGCCAAAGTATTTGAGCTTTAGCTTCAGTATCTGGCGTTCCAGGGAACAGACAGGGTTGATTTCTTTTAGGATTGACTGATTTGATCTCCTTGCAGTCCAAGGGAATCTCAAGAGTCTTCTCCAGCACAATAATTCAAAAGAATGTATTCTTTGACACTTGGCCTTCCTTATGGACTCTCGCAGCCATACATTACTACTGAGAATACCATTGCTTTGACCATAAGGACTTTCGTTGGGAGGGTGATGTCTCTACTTTTTTATGATACTCACCAAAACCCCGCAAAAACCAAACTATAAAAGCACATACAGCCAGCATGGTTTGGTATTACGCTGGGACCAGGAAGACCTGAGTTCAGATCTCCACTCGACCAGTCAATCTCTGTCAGGCCAGCCTACCCCTCCCAGGGTTGCTGGAAAGAGACAACGGAGGTGGTAGAACCATTTATGGCCACCGAGGGTTCTTTGGAGGGAGCGTGGTATAAAAACGTATTGAATGAAGAACAGCTAACTGGAATCTTCATGCACAGGGCAAGATAACGCTGAATGCAGGAGTCTGGGGACAAACAAGAGCCCTGCCTCTTACTTTCCATGGAAACCAAATGCTAGTCTGATCTAACAAGGCAGTTCTTACCTTCTTAAGCCCTGTGGGGTTCCAGTTTCAAAAGGGGTTTAAGCTGCTCCACAACCAGCACATCACTGAACTCTGACAGAGCTCAGACACCACTAGCTTGGATAAACCACAGAGAATGTTCGCTTAATGAACTGTGCCACTTTACAACCCCGGATCATTCCTATAGCTTTTACTTCAACAAAGGCCGTTCGACTAAAGCCAAATAAAAGGGAACGGAAAGCAGAAAGGAGCCAGATTTGCTCAGACGCTGAAAAATAATGGGCACTGTTAAATGCTTCCTCATCCTATTAGAGTCAGCGTCTCCCCTTTCCTATTAGAGAAAGTGTTGACGGGATTAAAGGCGCGGGTCAGGAAACGGTTTTTATGTCCAGTGGATCAAAGGCATGTAGACACACACAACCCCCCACTCTTCCTAATTATTTTTTAGCCCGGTGTGTATGCCATATGCTTGTTCTGCCAATCACAATACGTATCTGTGATTAGTCGCCTATTAAAGGCAAGGTCCCCCAAAGGTGTGCTAATTTGCCATACCTGCAGTGGTTGGGCCCATTGTTTAGGCAGGAAATTGAAAGCAAATACAACCCGCTGTTGTTTATTATGGGGCCATGGTGTAGAGCTTTGGCTTTCTTTAATTTAGCCCCGGAGCCTCCGAGCTGTGAAAAGCAAGGAACATAAACCTCTCAAAACAGAGCCAGGGCTTCCAACTATTTCTTTTTTCCATCATGGCTCGATTACCATAGGCAGGTGATATCTCTACAGTGATCCGTACAGGGCAGAAACAGTAACTGGAGCCCAAGTCCATTGCAGGGGTGAATCAACCTGAAAATACTGATTCTGATTTTACGTCTCCCTGATACAACTCAAACCTTTCTTTATTCTCGTGCCCTTTTCCGAACCTTTGAACCAAATCTTTCCTGTAAAACCTACACCATTTTTAACCTTACAGATTATGTTATCCTTATGAGCCATATACATTAGGTGAACAAATCCCAAAACCAAACCAAAAAACCTACACAACGTGCGCTCACACTATTAAAGGACCTACAAAGCAAACGGGGGGGGGGGGACAGAGATCTAGAATGCCTGGGGGGGGGAATTGAATTTGAACATAAAACAAAAGAGGCCTCGCTCACCACTACCAATTATAACTGATGGGCTGACCACTGCATCAGAAAGAAATTCTGCCATGGTGTCGACAGGTAACATCTAATATAAGCTTGCCCCTTTCACTGGGGTTTCCTAGCCTTGTTACCAGCTTTGCCCTGAGGTAGCAGCTGGAATTTTCTCCGCCTGTCACTCTGACAATCTAGTCATCCTGCCCGGCATCTGGGTCGAGAAAAATGCTCAGGAAATCCTCTCAGCAATATCACAATTGTGGACTTGAAAGGGCCTTTTGTGGGCCATCTAGTTCAGGGGTGGCCAAACTGTGGCTTGGGAGCCACATGTGGCTCTTTCCAGGGGTCATTTCGTAGAAAAAGAGGTGCAGGACCTCATTAGCATAACTCATTTGCATATGCCACACCCCCTGACATCACCAGAAGTGTGTCAGAAGGCAACGCCCACCGCTCAGGCTCCACTGGACTGTTTTGGATTGCTAGCTATTGGGGGGGGGGGACGTGCGAATCTGTCCTAGCAGAGGAGGGAGAGCATGTACCTCAACCCCCCCAAGCCTACAAATATCATTGTACAAATAAATATCATTATCAATATCTATTTTTACCCCTTTTGTTTTTATTTTTGGCAGTCTCATATAACGTTAATAAAAAGTAAATGTGCATTTTTTTCAATTAAACACGTGTCTGTAAGATTTGTTCATGTCATGTGGCTCTCAAACATCTGACGTTTACTCTAGATGGCTCTCACGTTAAGCAAGTTTGGCCACGCCTGATCTAGTTCAACCTCCATCTCAAAGCCGGAAATCCAGACGAGGGCATTCCCAGGAGAGGGCTGTTCCGGCCGTTTCTTGACAGCCTTCAGAGAGACAGTTTCCGGGGCAGCTGTGGTGGTCTCCAGTAGAATGAGATTTGAGTCCAGTAGTACCTTAGAGACCAGAGTTTGAAGGTATAAGATTTTGAGAGTCAAAGTCTCTTCATCGGATGGAGCTTTGACTCTTGAAAGATTATATCCTGAAACTCTGGTTGGTCCCTAAGGTGCTATTGGACTCAAATCTGACTGTTCAGAGAGCTCTTCTCTTAGGGGTGACCTGCCCATGGTGACCTTGGGTGGCTGTTGAGGAATGTTTTTCTTTCCTAGGGCTGCCAAGTCCCCCCGCCCCAGAGGCCCGTTCCCCGATGCCGGGGAATTGGGCCCCGGGGGGAACCCCGCCCCAGCATGCACGTCACAGGGAAGTGACGTCATGACGCCGGGCACGCTGGGGGCGGGGTAGGTGCCACTTGGCAACCCTATTCTTTCCTGTACAAGCGGCCATATTTTTGCAGCAATGACAGACAGGCCTCCTTTTTCATCTCATGCAATCTGGAAGAAAACATGCATCTGCCATCATGTATATGGAGACCAAGCCCTGCGAGGAAAGGCAGAGGGACTTGGGAATGTTCCGTCTGGAGGAGAGGAGGCTGAGGGGGGACAGGATTGCTCTCTTGAAGTATTTGAAGGGCTGTCCCTTAGAGGAGGGCAGGGAGCTGTTCCTGTTGGCAGCAGAGGAGAGGACTCACAATCATGGGTTTAAATTAAGGGCAGGAAGGTACTGGCTGGATCTTAGGAAAAACATTTTTACAGTCAGATTTGTGCAACAGTGGAATCAGCTGCCCAGAGAGGTGGTGAGCTCCCCCTCACTGGCAGTCTTCAAGCAGTGGCTGGACAAACTCTTGTCAGGGGTGCTCTAGGCTTTTTCTGCATTGAGCAGGAGGCTGGACTAGATGGCCTGTATGGCCCCTTCCAACTCTGTGATTCTATGATTCTATATGCTTCAGCACATACCTACTTTGCTCTGACCTGGATGGCCCAGGCTAGCCTGATCTCATCAGCTCTTGAAAGCTAAGCTGGTTAGCACTTGGATGGGAGTCCACCAAGGGATTCCAGGGTTGCTAAACAGAGGCAGGCAATGGCAACCCACCCCTGAACATCTCTTGTCTTGAGAACCCTACAGGGTTGCCATAAATCAGCCGCAACTCGATGGCCCTTTCCACCATATACGTCAGAGGAAGCTGCAGTCAGTAATAGCTCCCTGACAATTCACCTGTATACTGCACATCTTTGCAAATCTATGTTCATCCTACTGACAGCATACATTTTTAGGTATATGCATTTGAAAAGCTTCTGGAAATCTCTTCACCCCAATACCTGTCTGGATTTTTGAATTCAGAGTTCTTTGGTCTTCTTATCAAACTGCGATTGAAGCATTAGCAGTCATCGATTGTTTCTTTTTTCTTTTAGCTTCACATTTTGTACAGAATGCTAAAGATGTACATTTGGTCATGGTCTTCCCAGCCTTTTGTTCATTCATGTTTTTGCCGCCTTCTTCTATCTTAACGGCATGATATCTGGCTGGGCATATTGAAGACAAGACGCTGGAAAAGCCCCTCAATTGCATTGCTTGTAGATTTGTTTCTAGATTGTTTTTGAGTAGTGTTTTACCAATGCACAGGAGTGCATATGCAAATCAGTAAAGCATTGTGCAAGAAGGGAACCTTGATGCGATTGTATGTACAGTCCCATCAGGATTGCTTTTTTGGAGTGTTTTATCAATCAGTGCACATGGACAGTGCTAACACGGAGGAGACAAGAGACAAAAGTGAATGGAAGATGTAATGTATCCAGTCCAGACCGCGTGGCCGGCTTGGGCTCCACGCAGTCAGGCACAAACATCGAGCTTCGCTCCAAGAGACAATGGACTCTGCGGATCCTAGCCCGCTCCAATCAGGGGGCTAGGTTCCCGGCCGAGAGCCTATGGGACTCTCGGCCACTGTAAATAACCTATTGGGAAGTGGGGGGGTGTTTTGGGTGGCGGTTTCTCGGGGAATATAAGCTGGCCTGCGAGCCGGCCAAAGTCGTCTTGTTCCTGATTGAATAAAGTACGCTGGCTGAAATCACTCTACGTCTGCGTACTTTTCAGAAGAAATGGAAAGTCACACTGCGCTGAACCTACTCTGATTCTAAATGCGTTTTAGAAATGCTCTTAGTTAAACTTGGAATTAAGGAAGAACAGAACGTCGCAGGGAGACTGTCTGTTTCTTTGATGTTCATCATTGTCACCACCATCACCAGCTCCTCCCTCCTCTTAAAATTCGGGCCCCTTTTCTTTTAAAAAAAGCATCAAACAAATGCCAAATGGGGTTAACGTTTTCTTATAAGCCACTATACGAGCCACCAAGGACAGCAGAGGAAGTCGGTGGTGGGACGTGCTGTCAAGACACGGCCAATTTATGGTCACCCCAGAGGGCTTTCAAGGCAAGAGACTAACAGAAGCGGCTGGCCATCGCCTGCCTCTGTGGAGCAACCCTGGACTTCCTTGGTGGCCTCCCAGCCAAGTACTAACCAGGGCTGACCGACCCTGTTTGCTTTCCAAGATCTGACAACAGTGGGCCGCTCTGGCCTATCCCGGTCAGGGCAGGTGGTTTGCCATCGCCTGCTTCTACGGATCAATCCTAGGCTGTGGTCACACGGTCATTTTGATCGGGTTTCACTTCTGTTCCCTCTGGTGTTTAAAACTGCCGATCAGACGGCCGCATCCGTCTCTCGCACCGAAGGGGGCTCACTCGCGCAATCCTCCCGGTTCCCTAGTGAGTTTTCCTACACCTGGAAAATCAAGTACTTTCCGAATATTTGTGCTTTGAATCCGCAATTTCGCCAATCAGGACAGCCATCTCTCACTATGAATGCGATTAGGTCATCTGAACGTCCTTCTCGCAATGTTTTTTTTTTTTTTTACAAGCTTCCGTCGTTGTGCACATGAACAATCCTGCACTGAATAAATTCAATGTACAAACATTCAAGCACACATATAAGGGTTAGGGCCCATTCGGATTCGGCCGAATCGGGCAGAATCAATTTCGCCTGTCAGTTTCGTTAGTACCAGCTGATTCCGGAGTCTTTCAGCCAGCCGAATGTCAATTTCAGCCCCATTATATCCTATGGGCCACTGTAGTCAATGGCAAAAACATAGGGTATATTCTGGGGGCTGGAGGGGAGGGGGCTTCAGGGAGAGACCCCAAACTCGCAGGGTAGCTGCTGGAGCCTCTCCCCAAGATACCAACCAAGTTTCAAAAGCATTGGACCAGAGGGTCAAATTCTACGGGCCCTCAAACAGGTTGCCCGTATCTCCTCCATTGTTCTCTATGGTGGGAAAAAGTTACTATCACAAATTATCTTGTTTCATTGACTGGAGGAAACAGGCAGGAGGCAGCCAAACAAAGATAGCAGCTAAAACAGCCAGATAGACTGGCTGAGAGTCAAATGTTTAAAAAGAGGGAAAGGGGCTTCTAAAAATGACGTATCAATTTAGAGCATAAACAGTTAGTAAAAGTTACAAATTAAAATTTAAAAGGTGGTTTTATCACACTTATTAGAAGACACAGCTGAGAGCAACTACACCGCCAGCACCATCTAGCCACTTACTTTTGCAAAATGGTAGTTAAAATATTCAGCCACTTCTGATGCTCATAACTTAATATTGTTTCTGAGAGGCTTTTGTAAAGCCTGTATGGTTGCTGTGGCTAGATTCTTCTCTGCTGTGTTTTTCGTTGTTTTTGATTCTTAAATGTTTTTTTGGCATATCGCTTATGGGCTGTTAAATCTGAGTAAAGTGAAAGTGGAACTCGGGAGGATGGACACCACTCTGAGATCCTTGGAGGAATAGTGAGATAAAAAGTTATCAAATAAATATATAAATATATGCTTATAGACAAAATCCAATCAACATCCTTTACAAATTTCATAAGCAGTACAATACATATCTTGTTGTTAAGGGTCTTGTTGCCAGTGTGTAATTTTGCTATTCTAACTATTTTAGTAGGTGATAGACAGTACATACTTTTGAAGATAACTTTTCAGAAATACTTTGGAAGAACAAACTGTGAGGTCTATAAGCATTTGCTTGGTTCCATAGCGATGCTTCAAATAAGAAGCAGCAGCCTGTTCTAAAGATTTTATTAAGGCCACATAACTAGGCCTCTCCTTTAGGCCAACAGTAGCTTAAATACCATACACTCCTATGAAACAGGGTAGTCTTATCAACAGCAGGTTTAACTGCTATCTCTTCTACTGCATTGACACCTGGGTGTTTTGTTTGCAAAGGGGGGGGTACCCACAGACTTGTAACCCAGTTACCAGAGACACAGGTTATGAGACAGATTGATAATGTATTGGGAGACCTCCAACTCAACCTCCAGGAAACAAAAGCGACTTAGCCTTTCATCTTATATACTTACATGGGCGCAAGTCCCACTGAACTCAGTGCAATTTACTTCTCAGAATACATATTATGCATTGTAATTTTAGTGAGTTAAAGAGCGCCAGATGTACAGAGATAGTAGCCAGGCGCATCCTGAGGTACAGTGCCCAATTGCATTTACAAACGAGAAACTCTCACTGTATTCAGTACATACAGGCGATGAACATGCCTAGGTTCACAGGACCCAAGGTGCTTTAAAAGACAGAATTTTATTAGAAGCAACTTTTCCTCCGACTATTAAAGGCATAGGAGTCGGATCCCCACCCCAAGTTGGCAACCCTAAAACGAGTAAAGTGACGGGGGAAGCCAAAATTGGCGGGGGTTTTCCTTTGCAAGTCTTAAAAAGACAAAGGCCCTCTCACGATCTGCACCGGAATAACTACGACGGTGCCACAAACTGATTAAAGGGTTAAAGAGTTCCGGTAGGTGAAAGGAAGCGTCGCCCCTCCCTTTCCCCCTGCTGGTTGGCTACAAAGAGCGCCGTCGTTCTTTCATCAGCGACAACAGCGCACAGGAGGTGGAGCATGCGCGAAAGCCGCCCACGTGGCGCGCGAGCGACCGGCCCGGTTACCAACTTGCTGGCTATGAAGTGAGCTGGAGGGAAGAAGCAGGCAGTTCGCCGCGCGCTCCCCCCCCCCCCCCGGGGTCGACCCAACGCCCGCTACCTTGGCCAACCTGCTGCTTCGCCAGGCAGCGCCACGTGCTGCATATCCCCCGGTGGGGCAAGAGTGCGGGGCAGCCCTTGCTAGGGCTGAGGAGCGTTCGGACGCCGCTGCTTTTCCCGGCAGCCCGCCTTACTGCCGGTCTCCAAGCCAAGCGGCACAGCGTGGAAAGCCTCATCGTGGGCAGCATAGCCGCTGAGCGAGCAGGCCGGCTAGTGGAGCTGCCACCGGCACCGAAGGTGCTGGCGCGGGGAGGAGGGGCTGAGCCCAAGGGAAGGCGGGGCAGGGGCGCGAGGCCAGCAGAGCTCCGGCAACAAGGGCAGTGCCTGCAAAGGCGGGGCCGATCGTAGCGGAGTCTGGCGTCCCAGACGCTTGGCACCCGAGGCCGTGACGCAGCTCATCTTCAAGTTGCTGCTATGGGCTTGCAAGCCCCAGCGGCGCCAAACCTGCAGAGTTCCTGCAGCCATCCCGGGCGGTCTGCGCGTTCAGACTCATTCCGCAGTAAACAGATTTAGATAGCGCATTTGACTGCCGCGGAAAGATGAGCGGAACCGCGAGGTTGGGAGGGGACTCTTAACGGCGATCTTCGGCACGGATGGGGTGCGAAGCGGACTGCGGCTGAACAGTTGCTGATGTTCTCTATTTTAGTAGCTTGGGCCATTCCAAGGAAAGGGAACTATTTGCATTTTATCAGCTCCCGTAAGTGCTTAGAAAAACAACAACGAGGACGCTGGAACGGTAGCAAAGTGCTTGTTTGGGTTTTTAGCTATATTTGTCAACAGTGCCACTTCCGGTTCCTGCTTTTGGGCCGGCTAACTCCAGTCGCTAGGATCAGAAGGGATGCTTCTGTGCCCGTTTTGTTGTATCAACACCATGTTCTCATTAAACTCCAGATATTTCTCTCAAACAGTTGTACAAAAGTCTCTTTTTAAAAATCAGTCCCTATCGTTTACCAAGTGGCAAACAGCTTGCAAAAAAATAAATTTCTACCTACTAAAGACTAATGATTTCCCCCCTAATAATTAAAAAAAAGAAAGTGAAGGTGAAAGAGAGCATGTGAATTTCTATTCTTGATCTTGACACAAGGCTTGTGTTTTGATTTAAAAACAAATATGCGCAGCCTGCCTTTCTGTAATAAGGCCTGCATTATCTTTTGAGAGAGCAAAAACTGAAGTTGCCAGCCTTTCTTCCCTTCTGAAAAAAATGAAGTTTCTTTCTAGTGTGAAAGCAAAAAAGTGAGATGAAGCTGACAGACCTTGCCAGCGAAAGAGGCTGAACAGGCAGTTAGTAGGATTGCTAGTTACAGTGATTTTTCTTTTTTTAGAGCAGCAGAAGCAGCCTTTTCTTTATAGTTAAAGAGAGCCAGCTGGTATCCCCAGCAGCAGTAGTGTATGCTCCAGTTAGCTAACCACTGTGAAATCAGTATCTAAGCAGGTTAAACACTTGTATAGCAGAAGCAAAGGGGGGTGGAGATCACTTGGTGCCATCTGGAACCAGCCCAAGTGGTTCTTAGTGATATTATCCTGAGATGAAGCTTTGGGGCTATCCATTGTAAAACCAAGAGAGCCTTACTGTACAGGCCCTTACCCCGTGTGGTTTCACACAGCTCCCACATTCTCCAGTATAGCTTTCTCAGACATTCTCTCTTGCAGCAGTAAACACTATAGGATCAAATCGAATATGAACAGGTGTTGCAGAATAATTAATAGGAGAAAGAGCTGGAATGCACATCTTGTTTTGGATCCATACCCTGAGTTACTAATGTTTACTGCACCTGAGCTACCCCTTTCTAACTAAGTAATAGAAGCAGTGGGGGAAATGCACAAATCAACTGTCATAATGTGGGAAAACTCATACTGAACAATATTGCAGACATTTTATTAAAACACACTGCAGTTTTGCTGCAAATTAATATTTATTTTTTCCTAAACAGCATTTACTTACATATATTTAGGTTTGGCATGCTTTCAACTCTGCTTTTAAGCAGAACAAAATCAGAAAAAGTTTTATTTAAGAAGTCTTCTACATGTACATACATTTTTACATATTCCTTACAAAATGATATATAAAAAAGTGCAACATAAACGTTCTGTCTCCTAGCAATCAAATAAAATGCTAGCAAGTGATATTCACAAATTAGGAAACATGATGTGAATGCGTTTAGAACAAGTGACTGTTATAACCTTGTCCAATAGTAGTGGGCAGGTACTGCTGACAAATACAGAAGAACATTAAAGTCATATGGTTGGAGCACACCACCTTGTTCACCTAAGTCAGAACCTTCCTTCAGTGGAAGGAAATCTTAATGGAGGAGTAGCAGGATCCAGCCTGGTGACCATGTAGCATTACAAGCAATGTTACCTGGTTCCAATAAATCTTTCATAAGTTGTTCTAAACAGTTACAAATGTAACTTTTCAAAAGAAATGAATCAACCTTTAAAATAGCAACTATGCACATGAAATAAGACAACCAGTTTGCAACATGTCACTAGGATCCATCTGCGGCAAACTTACTTCCAATGTTATTCTTTCTTCTCAAACAGCTGCATCCCCCCCACATATCATACCTTTTGTTTTGTCTGCAGCTATTAATGGAGAAACATGCTTTGGGGGCAGGTGGCAAAAGGGTGTTTGTTCAGACTATCAAGTGAGTGACAGTCAGTGTTCCCTCTATTTCCCCCCCTACTGAGAGGAGCAGCTCACATCCTGAGCAGAATATAACTGCTGTAATCTTAAAATAGGCGGTGCAAAGACCCTGGCGGCTTGGCACGATATGGTGCTGCCTCTAATTGAACCGGGTTAAAGTGTAGTGGGATGTATCAGCCCACACAGCACACCCTGCTGTGGGTTACACACGGAGACATCCCGTGGTAAAGCATCCACATTATTGTGGTGCCTCAGCCATGGAGCGAACTGCAAAAAAATTCCAAAAGCTATGTGTGTGCATAGTGCGCATGCGCACATAGGCAATTCTTTTTAAAAACCGCTTCTGTAGCGGCAGAATGGATCTGCCGGTTCACACCGCCAAATCCGTTCTGCGTGCGTTCCCCCATGCTCAGACATCCGGCCATGTGTGGTGAATGCACGGGGAAACAAAAACACCACTTCAGAGGTGGTGGCTTTTTAACCCGGCTCCAAGTTGTCCTCTGACAGGGTGACTACGCCCAGGGAACGCCTGACAGATATGGCTGCGTGATCGTGCCCATTTAATTCATTTGTAAAATGTGCCTATATCAGGCCAAACTGCCAGTCTGAACACATCCCGTGTGGCTCCAGATCGCTGCTGAGCAGGGCTTCCTGTGTTAATGAGCAGCTGCTCACACACACAGTGTAGACAGAACACTTGTGGCAGTCTCACGGAACACCCATAAACTGACTCACCCTTTTGTGCACCGAGAGACAGTGACTGTTACTTTTGATTTCATTCACATTTTTAATGCCCTGAGGCTGAAAAATTCACATCTGGATATTTTTAGTAGCCAAGAAAATTGCTTATCATATTTTTTGTTCTTTTTAGAAGGCTGTGCATCCAAACTCTTTCTTCCTCCCCTGTTTTATAGCATTGAAGTAAATTAAACCTTCTACAGCAAAACTTAGTAGTTGGAGATAATATACATAAAACAGTTTCATTTTCTTCAGGAAGAGGCCTGGTACCCCACCTGTTCACTTACCCAAGTGCATATGAAGATTTCACACCTGGTAAATGCTGGCATTCTTTTGCTATCTTGGCTGCATATTTTTTTGGAAGGTAAGCTGTATTTTTTTTAAGGAGTTGGAAGTAGATTGGCAAGTCTTAACACAATGGTAGCAATACAGATCAAGTTACCTAGGCACAAGAACTAGAGAGAAGGTCAGTCTCTCTAAATCTTAATTTTCTCATCGAGAGCGGAAAGCCACAACTCCCTTTGCATTCTCAGAAGCAGTTTGGCGCTGTGTGAATTTCAGCTGCTTGGCTGCTTTCTGCCAGAACAGTGAATAGTACCCAAAATGTAATTATATTTGTCCCTTGAAAAGCTACATATTATAATTTCCCTCCGTTTGGCTCCTCTGGCTTTGGAGGTTCACACAACTCCTCCATCCATCCAAAAATATCAAATGTGCTATTGTCAGTCCACATTAATTATTTCTATTCTTACTATTTATAATACTTTACATTTTATTAAATAAAAAGGAGACAGTTGTAGATTTCAGTATCTTACATACACCCATCTGTTACACTAGATGCAGGTTTAGTTCCAGGGGCTTACACTGAAATGAAGACTGCTTTGTACATAAGATGATACAAGTTCATGGTAGAATGGAAAGAAAAGCCCCAAACACGTGAAATATTTTTGATACCACAAATGCATTTATAATACACAGTTTAGCATATTTAAGCAACCACAAAACCTTTCAATCTTCACTTCAGTCAACCAGTATATACACTTGCCAGTTTGAGGATCAGAACTGAGTTACCCATAAGAACAACCACTGATAATGTGAAAGCCACTGTGCTTTTTCTAGAGGGAAGAGGTATATTGAAAATGGAAATTATGCATAAGGGGGGGGGAACCCCTGGCCAGTGAAACTTCACTTTAAACATCATTGTTTATTTCCTTCATCTGAAAACTGGCTATGTGTTCACGTACTATGGTTTTCAAGTAATCTAAGCCAAAGCTATGTCTCAGAGGATATCACAACAGCAGCCTTGGCAACAGGAAGTGACTACTCTTTATCCATGGGATAAATGGAAGACACCATATCTCCAAGAGAATGGAATGTTTTCGGCCTATTCAAATACAAGTAAACCAAAGCCTCTTCAACTTAATGGGTCAGATTCGCTCTGTGCTGTGAAGTATAAGTACTACCTATGTCCCAAAGAGGCATTTCCTAGAATTGGCCTTCCAGTTACTATGCCACCTTGAATCTGAGAAAGATATCTCAGAAATGCTGACCTACTTGATCCCATAGATCCCATTTTGGTCTGTACCACAATTGCACATTTTACTTCTCAAAGCTAACTGGGAAAACTGTTTAGCTCAGAGAAAGGGAGAAAATTTTAAAGTTTAATGGAGTCCAATACCAGCACATCAGTCACAGCATTTCACACCTCAGTATACAAAGATTTAAGTACAGCCTTATAAGCAAGTAAACCTGAGATTACTTTATAGACAACTGATAAAATGATAAGATACACCACTGAAAAAGTTGCAGCATATGACAAACTCCCCCCACCCTGTTCCAGAGTTAGTGCTTATTTCCCCAGCATTCCAGATTGCGACCTGTCTGATTTGCTCTCACCCACATTCCTTGCTAAGATTTCAGTAGAGGGGGGAAATGGTAAAAATGGATGCAAGCAAGAGCGATCCAGAATACTCTCTGTAACATATCATCCATCAGTTACTTGGCAGTAACCTGGGCACTTAAACTGCCTCAGCAAATGGGGCTTGTATATTCGAAAGTAGGGGGGGGAACCTACTCTACTGCATTATGTGCTGCCAGTACTGGCTATTCTCTATACCAACATGAAGACAGCATAATTAGAAGTTTCAGAAAATATCAAGCAAAACTACTTGAACTAAGACACTGAAATTTTTCCCGTAATGACTGGACAATGTTCTGCTGATTTGGAGATGGAACTCTCCACAGATAGTCATTCAGTTTATCTGAATCACTGCTTGTGGTCAGGTAAGAGTCTGCTGGTTTGGCAGAAGCCATGGTCATATTTTTGTCACCATGAGCTTCTGAAGGGGTAGAGTGGGCACTTATCTTTGGGTCTAAGAGCTTTGTTTGGTTGTGGGAAGCCTCCAAATCAGACCCCTCATCTTCAGATTTGATTTCAACATAATCATCATCATCATCCCCGTCTCCTTCAGTATCTTTGAAATTTGAAAAATAGTTCTGGGTGGCTATTTGTGCATTTGACAGCAAGTTTCTGTTAACTCTAAGGATTTTTTGAGAGTCTTGCAGAATCATTTCTGAGCAGCTCTCGGGCATCTGTTTAGTGTCATTACACTTTGGAAGTCCTGGAGAGACAGCGGGCACTGATTCTTGATACTGGTCACAGATAAAGTTCCTACTTGAATGCAACGGCTTCTTGTCCTTTCCATGTGGATAATTACTTGGTTCTCCAGATGTGTTAACTCCAATTGAGGATGAAGATTGCGATCGGCTGTATGTTTGTGCCTTTTCATTGCTTTCTTTTCTCCCTAAAGAGTTATAAACGTGGTTGTAGTGCAAGTTCTCTTTGTTGGGCTGACTTATAATAGCGCTCCATCTTTGTGCAGGAACAAGTAGGTGGGGGGGAGTCTGAAGGGAAGGCACTGAGCAGGCCGTAGGCAACTGTCTTGTGCTCTGTTTTGCACTCATCTCTGAATGAGAGCTTTTGGACTTCAGGGATGGTGTACCTTCTGGCCAGGCAGAGAAATCAGAGAGTTCTCCATTGCTATACGTTGAGTGCAAAAACCAATCTTCTGCTCTCAGGCACTCAGCAGCTAACTGAGATGTTGATACTGGTGAGGAATATCTTACATTTGATGCTTCTTTTGAAGTGGCTTTGTGTGTCTTGATTGAGCTTTCCCTAAATATAATCTGATCATAGAGCTGAGAATATTCAGCAATTCTGGCACCTAAAAAGGAGGAAAAAAAGGATAACTGAAAAAATGGCATTGATTACCATACAAGAACACCATATGAATGTTAAATTACACATGCTGACCATTAAGGATGCTTGCGACCCCATCAATTTTTAATCCCAAGGAATGCCCATTTATCTTTAAAGCTTATTTAAATGTGATGTTCCTGAGGCAAAAGAATTCCTCCGTGGGATTTCTCCTTAGCTACAGGCACTTTCTTAGCCTGGCAGAGCAACACCCATCCACCCTACAAACATCTGCATTGTTCGTTAATCACACAGGGCTGCCCTGTTTAAACAAGACCCTGTGCCACCGCAAAGATGTGTCAGTGAGTTCTTTTGCCTCAGCTGCACCACATTTAAGTTGGGCCTTACTGTTATGAATTCATGGAGCCATGGCTGTATTTTCTGATCTGCTAATTATACTAATTTATCAGCATCTTGTTAAGCATCCTTCAGGCTTTATACAGAAATGGGCATGACCTGTAGCTTGCAAACATATTTACAAGATAGTTTGGTAGATCAACTAAAGTGCTTGGATGTATGACAACAAGGTAAAACTACATGTTATACAATTCTTTTCCATTGTGGCTCTCTATCAGAGTGAACTATTGCAGGTAGATTTGGACGGAGGGAAATATCAGAAGGGGGAGGACAGGGCCTTTCCTTCGCAGCCATTTGTCTGCTCAAAATCACCTTCTTCCCCGAGCTGCTTTTTCCCACAAAAGATAAAAGATTCAGGAACCCTACCTTTCATTTCTCAAGCATTTGTGAGGGGGAATGTTGCCTATAGCAGAATGTCAGGCAATTGGGGCAAAATAGGATATTGGTGTATACTTTGCACAAGTAACAAGGAAAAAGAAAAGCAAAATATAACATTCCCCCAATATACTGACATATTAGTCACATTGTGAGGAATACAATTGAGCCAGTGTGGTGCAGCAGCTAGAGTGCAGGATTAGAAACTGGAAGACTCAGATTCAAATCCCCAATCTCCAATGGGGGCTTGCTGGGAGATGCTGAATCAGTCACACACCCACAGCCTAACCTCTACCTCACAGGGTTTTGAGGATAAAATAGAGGACAGGAGAACAATGTAAGCTACCTTGGGTACCCACTGGGGGAAAAGGCATGAAATGAACAAACAAACACTGTGAAGGTTTCTCCAATACAGCTACCAAAATACTACTTCTCTGAATAATGATTATGATATATGGCAATGCTGCAGGTCCTGTGCATATTCTGTGACCACAGATAATGCCCAGTTAGATAATGCCTATTTGTTTAAGTCTAAACTTAGTATAAATGCAAGGTAGTTTTCACCCATTGCTCACACCAAAGAACTGTTTATTTTAATCAGTCTCATCTGGGCTAAATCTGAGCAAACACAATCTCTTTTGATGTATCCAAGAAATTTATTTATAAGAAAGGAAAAAATAAAAAATGTTATCATACCGATGGCAGGACCACCTTGTTTCTTCTCTTCCAAAATGGCTGCCAAGTCCTTGTGCCTCAGTTTTTGTTGCCTGCTCAAAAGTTGTTCTTGCTCTGGGCTCTTTATTTTCAAAAGCTGATTTGCTTTTTTAATTTTTTGACTGTACTGTCTTGCCATCATGAAGACCCGTTTTTTTGTTTTATCTACAGCATCCACTTCATTATCAGCACACTCTGCATTTGTACTGCATAGAAAGCGATTGGCAGATTCATAGAGGCCATTTACAAAAGCTATCTCATTGGAGAAGGAAGATCGGTTGAGACTTAATAGTGAATTTGCTTTACATGACGCTGGCTCTTCAGACGGAAGGTTGGCTTCACTTAATCTGGCTACTTTGTTGGGCAGAGTTTTGGGGAAAACAGGTGTTTCTGGTAGTGAGAGAGAAGACAATGAATGTTCTACATCCTTACTCAATTCACAAGTAGTTCCGGTATGCATATTATCTATGTCATCTTTAGAGACAGGAAAAGCTGCAAGAACATGGTCACGTGTCTTTTCTTCATTCTTCTTGATGTAGTTCTCCAGGTCATTCCAGATTTCATCTACTTCCTCTGATAACTTATCTGCAGCAGATTTGTGTGAGAGAGAGTCAGAATTGGAGGAGCTGTCCAGTAAGCTCAGATAGTCATGATCTAATGGAACATAATGATATGGGCTTTCATCCTCACTGAACTGGAGACTCTCTTCAGAAACAAACTGTCGAAGATGGTCACAACATGCAAAATCTGTTTCTAGGCCCAGAAAACTTCTCTTTTTAGAACACTTAAGATGATCACATTTGAAATTCAGCAATGATTGTTCTGGGAGCATTATGGAATCATAGATGTTCTCCTCACTTATTCTTAGATCATGAGAGCTTACAGCTGGGGAGCTTCTCCTGGGCACAGCTTCATTTCTGTTAGGAGGAATGGTGGTCTTGCCCTGAGAGACTGGTCTTTTCTTGAAGGCAACGTCTTGGTCTTGGGTCTCATAGAGTGAGTCTCTTGCTGATCCTTGGGGAGTATGATCAGATTCTTCCCGCCGAACCAGACCCATTAGTTTCAGATCTTCAAAACTTATATTGTCATAGACATGATCTACTTCATCAATGGTCAGTTCTTCTGAAGATTCTGGGTAAGCCTGCAGATTGTCCATGTCAGACCTAGAATGCTTTATTTCATTCCAAGAAATATTTTGACTGAGGTCATTTTTTCTGTATCTCGGACCACATGGAGAGGTTTTCCTTTCACCAGCACTGCTGGCCCGCCTCACAATTTTGTGGGAGTTAGAGCTGGAAGTTTCACTTTGATGAGCTAGTCCTACATGCCAACTGCAAGGACGACTTGAAGGGACCCTCTCTTCACATGCAACTGAAGCTAAGTTCGATGAAGATACAGATGGTACAAACATCTGATAATCGTCTTCATCCTCTACAGCTTCTTGAGTGGTGCGTCTGGTTGGGAACAAGGCTTGCCGGATCTGATGGTCTGTCCAGATGTTTCTCACAGTCTGTCCAGATGTTCTCCCCAAGATATTCATCATAAATGAGCTGTTTTGTGGTATGAACTGTCTAGATGTGTGACTGCTTCCACTGCTGGAAAATGGAAGGCTGGTGTTCACTTGGGAAGAGTCTTCAACTGCAGAATCTTTGGAGTTCTACAAAGGTTTGAAATAAGAGTGTATTGTTTATTTAAACTGTTTATAGGCTCCTCTTACTGCTAAAATTGCTTAAGATAGGACACAGCAGTAAACAAAACAACCTGCCAGATAATTTCCTATTAAAAGCAGCTGTAAGTAAAAATTAGTTATTTAACTAAATTTATTTATTTATTTTAGTTATACTCTTAGTCACTTCTCCAGAAAAGTGCGTGAGGCGGCTAAAACTAGCATTTTACATTTTTTTAAAAGCAACAGAATGTCCATAATTTTTAAATTATTTGTTTTATTTACTTCATTTCCACCTTACTTTTCTCCCCAATGGGGACCCAAAGTGGTTGACATCATTTTCCCATTCTCCATTTTATCCTCACAACAACCTTGTGAGGTAGGTTAGGGTGACAGTGTTGTCTGGCCCAAGGTCACCTACAGTTCACTTAAGTACCTGAATTTCACATTTGCCGAGATTAACGCTTCTTCTTTTTTCAACATTTTCAGCAACTTGACTATTTAGCCTTTTGCGGCCTCCTTTTGATTTCTGTTGTGAATTTTGTTGTGTGCTCTGCATTAAAAGAGAAAAGGTTATGCTATGATGTGTAGTCCTTTAAACTGAAAAGCCATCAGCCAAAATGAAGGCTGATCAGTGCTGATTTCTGCTGCCCTGTCAGGGGTCAGAAAAGTCAGTGTGATATGCAACATTAACGACTGAATATTTGTTTATTGAGGAGATGGTGGGCTCTAAGAAGAATGTTTAAGAAGACGATGCTCTGAAATTCAGTAGCTGTGAAGCCATCCCTGTCTTTAACTTTTTTTCTATTATCAAAATGCATACATTACAAACATGAAAAAGTGATAAGTATTAGTACAATGAGTTAAACACCGCAGAATAAATTCCAAATGAATAAACAAAGCTGCTGAATTATTGGGAAAATAAAGAGAAAACATTGATGAATGACTTGAAGTGCAATCCTGCATAGAAATACTCCAATTTAAGTCTGGCATCAATGGACTTAGACAGGAGTAATTTAGTATAAGAGGAGCTCCAGTGGCGCAATCGGTTAGTGCACGGTACTTACACAGGAGCAATTTAGTATAGAATGCACTGCCAGGCTTGTTACTATAAATTTTAAATATCCCACAAATATTAATAAGAAACAACAATCATACAAATAGAAAAACCTCATACAATAATACTTAGAAATTAAAGATTAAAACATCATGTAACATCAGATTAATAGATTTATGAGGTTCTCAGAATATATTACATGTTCTCTACATTTACAGCATCTTAAAACATCTGTTAAGGAATTTAATGCATGGGAAGCCTCCCCCCCCCCCAACATTTGCCTTTCCCCCCCTAGCTCCATGAGACTGGTCAGGTTTGCCGTCAATACATAGTCCCCCAGTTTATCTAACCATTTTTCAGTTGATGGTGATCCCTACATGCAGAAAGCTTCTACCACATACATTTGATGTTGTGCTTGTAAAGAAGATGACAAAGAGATTGGATTTATACCCTGCCCTTCACTACCCAAAGGAGTCTCAGAGCGGCTGACAATCTCCTTTCTCTTCCCCTCCCAACAACAGACACCCTGTGAGGTAGGTGGAGCTGAGAGAGCTCTCTCGAGAACTGCCCTTGAGAGCTCTGAAAGAACCTATGATTGACCCAAGGTCACACTTGCAGATGCATGTGGAGGAGTGGGGAATCAAACCCGGTTAGCCAAGATTAGAATCCACACTCCTAACCACTACACCAAACTGGCTCTCACAGTGCTAACACAGGTGCTAACACAGGGGAGGAGACCAGGATTGAGATCCTGACTAAGTGCCATAGTCCACTAAATGACCTTCAGCCAATCACTTTCACTCAGTCTAACCCACCTGAAAATGCTCTTAAGAGAATCAGTTGGAGGGAGAGCCATGTATACCGCCCCAAGCTCCTTGGAAGAATGGCAGGATAGAAACATAGTAGGTAGGAAGACAGAAAGACTAGTCCCTAGGCTCCTTACCTAACCTGAAACTAGTAATGGAAGAAAGAGCCATCTGCAAGGTACTTCCTGTTCCCAGCAGTGGCAGTGGTGACAGGTTCAAGGAAATCAGACTGGACAGGCTGTACCAGTGGTAGAAACCTTCTACTACCTTGTAAAAACCCTTTTACGTGCCTTCAATGTCCAAAGTTGGATATTAAAATTCAGTCTTATAAATGTCCTTACCTAACCTGAAACTAGTAATGGAAGAAAGAGCCATCTGCAAGGTACTTCCTGTTCCCAGCAGTGGCAGTGGTGACAGGTTCAAGGAAATGAGACTGGACCAGTGGTAGAAACCTTCTGCTACCTTGTAAAAACCCTGTTACGTGCCTTCAATGTCCAAACTTGGATATTAAAATTCAGTCTTATAAATGTCTGTTATCACTCATGACAACTGCAGGCTCTTTTGGCTAAAACAAAAATACTATTCATGCATCTTTTAGGTAGGTATATTTGATACAGCCCACTGTATATATCATTGAATGTCTTTTTCACGTGCATAAAACAAAGTAGGCTACCTGTTCAGTTTCTTCCTCATCATCAGCATCTGTCTGATCTGTAACACCTATAAGAATATTATCTTCTCGGTTACTACTGTAGACAGCTTCACCAGCATCGAGTCCTTTGTGAGTCAATGAAAGCCTTTTCCTGGGACTGAGAAGAGCTTCAGCCTGAGACAGCAGGGCTCCTTCAATACTGATCCGCTTGGAGAAAAGTGTATGTTGTTATATTGAGCATGCCATTCTTATGCTATGTTAATACAGATAGCCAGGTCCCAACCCTGCCAGGATCCACAGGTTTTCAGGCAATCTCCTATTGGTGATTCAGATGATATGGGTTGATGGCAGGGGATACCACACTTTGACCGATTCTGCAAATTCAGTTTTTGTGCCCTCGGTCTCCTGTTTCCCCCGCTTGTACTGCTCAATTTCCACTATTTGCTGTGTGGCTGCATTTTGACCTGCATCTCTCCCAATTTCCCCCGTGTCTTCTTGATCCTAAAAAATAAGGATCAGAAGATGCAGGGGAAATCAGGGGGAGAAGTGGGTCAAAATGCAGCCACACAGCAAATAGTGGAAATTGAGCAGTACAAGCAGGGGAAATGGGAGACCGGGGGCGCAACAACTGATTTTGCAGAATCAGTCTTTAACACTTCTGCATAACACTTTAACACTTCTGCATATGTTCCTTTTTCTTTCTAGCGCAATCCACAGAAAGTTTATAACTCTGAGCAGAAGGTTTATGCTCCCCCTCCAAGCTATTATTCCATTCCTCTTCTTTCTCTGCATGAATGTGTGCCATTGCATCTTTGGGTCTGGCCCTCAGGACAGCTTGTCAATTTTGTCTAATATTTTTTTTAGCAGAAATTTAACCTGGCTATGTCATAGGCCTGCAGACCAGCTTAAAAGTTCTCTCCCCTCCTTTATTCCTGCTAGCTCAGTCAAATTGGTGAAAACTGTATACATAGTTGCCAAAATTCAGTATATAGCTTAGAAAACCAAGTCTGTAACACGTGAAACTGCCTTATACTGAATCAGGCGCCATCAAAGTCAGCACTGTCCATCAAAGTCAGTACTGTCTACTCAGACTGGCAGCAGCTCTCCAAGGTCTCAGGCAGAGGTCTTTCGCATCACCTACTGCCAGACCTTTTAACTAGAGATGCCAGAGATTGAACCTGGGAACTTCTGCATGCCAAGCAGATGCTCTACCACTGAGCCACAGCCCCTCCCAGAGCAGCACAAGTCATTTGTATCATAACAGTGAGAGGCACAAGTCAAATGAAGTGCAAAGCAATACTCTTCAAGCACCCTGTGGGCTTGGGACGAGCACATGAGTGTGCAGTAGTAGTACTTCTTACAGAATGATCCTTTTGACTATACTTCTACCTTGTCTGCTCAGAAGCAGATCCACCATGATGTACAACAGGTAGCTAGGACAGGGTGCCATTATGGGTGGCAGAGCAGGACACAGACAGATCTGACCCTTGGAGCATAATTTATCACGTTCTTGCTCAATTCCCTTCATTTCAGTATGGCTTCCTTAGGTTACTGGTGGATTATGCCCCAGACTAAATAGTGTTTATATGTGAAGGAGCTATTTGCATTTTGTGCCACAGGCAGAAGTTGGCCCTGTGCCCATTTGCAATTAAAAAAAGGGTTTAAATTGTACCCCAGCAAAGTAAGAAGGCAGAGAGAAATGTAAGTCTGAGAGGGTAGGTGCTGTTGAAGTTATTAAGGGAAAAGCAAAGTATTTACAAAACTCTGAAACTAAAATAATTCATTATCATAGATCTGAAAAACAAACAGTGCAGTTCCAATTCATGGGGGGGGGGGAATGTATATAACTTACCATTTGTCTGTCTCGACCCATTTCTGAAATTAAAAAGAAAAACATATACTCCTAAGTATCAGTTTGTGTAAAGAAGAAGAAGAAGAGTTGGTTTTATACCCCACTCTTCACTACCCAAAGGAATCTCAGAGGGGCTTGCAATTGCCTTCCCTTCCTCTTCCCACGACAGACACCCTGTGAGGTAGGTGGCGCTGAGAGAACTGCGACTGACCGAAGGTCACCCAGCTGGTTTCATGTAGAGGAGTGGGGAATCAAACCCAGTTCTCCAGTTCTCCATATTGGAGTCCACTGCTCTTAACCAAACTGGCTCTCAGATCAAATGAATGAAAACAAGTGAATGGAAATCCAGCAGTTTCACACTGAGACTTCCTTTGAAGTACTGTTGTTGCTGTTTTTGAAGAAGGGCAACTGTGAGTTCACCGGGAGACTGAAATGTCCTCTTTTTTTTCACCTTACCATTTTTTATGCCAGATTGATTATGGTGTTGCTAAAACAGACTGACCTAGCTACTGCTCTAGAATGTATAGACTGTAGTTATTAAACAATATTTAGATGGAATTACTCTTACATGTGCTATTTATTGTTGGATATTTATCATTTTTAAAGTTCCATATTTTGACACCATTACTTACCATCTGGCTTTATGATTTTATGAGTTCTGGATGAAGGTTCTAAAACAGGAGGAAAAGAAAAACAACGGCTCAGGTATATTACTGTTTTCCAGAAACAAATCACTCACAAAGCAGGCTGTTGGTATGACCCAGGAAAGGTGGAGAAGGAAGACTTAAGACTTAGGGCAAAAGGAAGACTCTTAATGCCCAATGTTAACTGGCTTCACAGTTTAGCTGCCCCACCAAGCCTGAGAACACATGAAAACAAGGCAAACAAAAAGTATGAATGAAAAGGTCTAAGGATCTCCCTTCCTTATCCCAATGCCCTCCAAACTAACGCCAGTTCTATATCATGGTGGAAAGAGCCCTGTCCATCTCCCCACCCTGCAGGCCTTCAGGTACATGTTAATTTGCTGTTAAATCCCTGTCTATAAGTTTAGAACCTCATTTTCCATTCCAATGTATTTGAAAAAGTGTGCCTTGCACACGAAAGCTCATACCTTTAATAAACCTTTGTTGGTCTTAAAGGTTCCACTGGACTCTAAATTTGTTCTGCTGCTTCAGACCAACATGGCTGACCACCTGGATCTAGCTACCACCGCTGTTACCCCAAATCCAGAGGGCTGCTGGTAGCAACTGAGTGGCTGCCCTTCTGATGACAGTGAGGCAGATGGTCTTCCTAAGACAGACTAAGAGATCTAAAATGACCTTCCTAGATCAAGATGTAAAGCCATGTTAGTTTGTCTGTAGCAGCAGAAAAGAGTAAGTGTCCAGTACCACCTTAAAGACTAACAAAATTTGTGGTAAGGTGCAATGTATTGAGCTTGAGATCCATAACAAAAGCAGGCTAGGATCCTAGGAGCACACCAGTAGGAACATTTGGATCCTAACATAGCCCAATAGGGTTACCTGGAAAGGTAACCTTGTGTAAATAGCCTATCAAGGGGAGTGGGGTGTGTTTTGGGTGTGACTTTCTTTGGACATAGAACCTGACTTTGGCCAGGGGTCTTTGTCTTTGTTCTCACTGCTGAATCACTTACTAAACTATGAGCTGATCACTCAACGCGTCTGAACCCAGTACATTTCATAAGGTATGAGCGTTTGTGAATCACTGCTCACTTCTTTAGATACAGATTCCAATATATAGGACAGATGGACTCACATTCTAGCTGTGTCTTACGGCCATCCTAGACAGGCTTAATGGATGCTGCTAGGACTGCTCTCTGGTTCTGCCCCCCCCCTTCTTGTAATGTCTGTACATGGGTGTGGAGACCTGTGTCACTGCTGAATTATGCCAGTGATTTGCATGGTCAGTTCAGTGCTTGGCAGTGTCAATAGTGGATTAATGTCAATCTACTGTATGTGGAGATTTTCAATTGTGGCACTCCTATTTACATTTTATAATCATGATACTGTATTGCTGCAATGGGAGCCCCTCATATTATGGCTAGTTATCATAAGCTTGGGATTTGCCAGAGATGCTTCCAACAAAGGAGGAAGTTGGGAAAGAGGCTGCTACAATGCTAGCTGCAGCTGTGTTTTCTCTCCTCTGTCTGGGTTTAGCCAAAGGCACAAGCCCTTGGGCACAAGTTGAAGAGTGAGACCTAAAGTGTCTGCAGTGTCACAGGCCTACAATAAGCAGCGTAGTGATTAGGTCCCACCCAGGATTTGTTCACTGATTTACATTATATTGTTGAAATTAGATGGTTTGGAAATTTCTGTAATCTACTCTGGATCCCCTCAGGGAGAAAATCAGCATAAAAAGGTCCAAACAGACACACACCAGTCACATTGTGCAACACTAGTGTTCAACATGTACTGGTGGATGGGGAGGCAGACATACTGTGGACTTATTCACAAAACTGGGCTTTACATGGAACTCAAGGGCAAGGTGTCAGCAGAAGTGACTTGACATTCCAGGCAGAGTTACAGTCTTTTAAAGTCTGAAGTTAATTGACTTAGAAGGGCACTCTGTTAAGTTTGGTAGTAATATTGAGGATAGTAGCCTTGTCTATTTCCTAACCTTGACTTATCCAGATGGTAGTATCCAGGGGTCATTTCGAGGCAGAACGCAGCGGAACGGCGCTCCATGAGTTGAGCTGACTGCCTCCAGTGTTCCCTTTAAGCTGCGCCAGCCCCCAGTGCACAGATCTGCAGCTCAGTGCAGGGCCAGGAAACTCACTGTCGCCCAGGGGCTACCTCAGGTGCGGGGGAGAGGCAAAAAAGCCAAGCCTTCCCCCACTCCGCACCAAAAAAGGTCTTCTTCCCCAGGGAGGAGGCGCTGCTAGCCATTTAAAGAGGACAGAGGGGGCCGCCAGTCAGCTGTTCACTTTAAATGGCCAGCTGTGGTTTCAGGGCTCCCTTCCACTTCCCCCCACTTGGAGGGGGGGGAGTGAAAGGGAGCCCTGAAATGGCTGCTGGCAGGGCAGGAACATCTTCGAGGCTTCCCTTTCACTCCCCACCTTAGAAGCGGGGGAAGCGAAATGGAGCCCTGAAATGGCGGTGGTGGTGGGTCCCCAGGCGGGCTCTGCTCCTCCTGCGGCTGGGGTGTGTGGCATCAGGGGTGGGCGGGCGCCTCTGTGGTGGGGGCGGAATTTGTAGCCAGGATGGTCGTGGAGGCGGCTGGTGTGGAGGAGCTTGGCCTCGTCGACAAAGGGCTGTTTCTCAGCATCCGAGAGGCGCTTCCAGGTGGCGCCAAGGTGCTTGGAGATCTCAGCATTGTGCATCTGCGGGTGTTCCTGCTGCGTCATCCGCCGCTATGCCCCCCGCAGGAAGGCATTCATCAACCACTTCACCCGCCCCTCAGCTACCGCCAGCGCCCTGAACATCCTCCACGCCCCGTCTCGGCTCCTTTTCTATTTCTTTCTTCCCCTTCCATTTTTTCCATTTCCCCTTTCTTTGTTTTCCTTTCTTTCTCCCTTTTCCCCTCTCTTTCTTTCAATTACTTCCCACTTCTTTTTCCTTTCTTTCTCTCCATTTCTTTCCCTTTTCCCTTTTTTCTTTCCTTTTCTTTCCATTCCCCTTTCTTTCCATTTCTTTCATTTCCTTCTTTCCCCTTTCCCTTTTCTTTCCATTTCCTTTATTTCTTTTCCTTCTTTCACTTTTTCCCTTGCCCTCCCTTTCTTTCCATTGATTTCCTTTTCTTTCCTTCATTCACCTCTCTCGCTCTCTCTCTCCCTTTTCCCCTTTCTTTCCATTTCTTTTCTTTCCTTCATTCCCTTTTCTCCCTTTCTTTCCCTTTTCTCCTTCCTTCCTTCCTTCCTTCCTTCCTTCCTTCCTTCCTTCCTTCCTTCCTTCCTTCCTTCCTTCTCCCATTTTTCCATTTCTTCATATGTTTGTATGTTTTTGAACTTAATTTAAAAAAATTAGGCATGCTCACAAGTTTTATGCTTGTAGATTTTTTGGCTCACGAGGTAGGATTCATCAGCTGCGTGTGGAAGAGGGGCGGAGTCGTCCTGGTGCAATGTTGAGCGTGGCAGAAGGAAGAGGGGCTGTGTTGCACAGGGTTGCCACCTCCCAGTTAGAAAATTACTGGCGGTTTGGGAGCGGTTTGTGGAGAGGGAGCTCAGTAACGATCTGATGCCCTAGAATATGATCTCCAAAGCTGACCTTTTCTTCAGTGGAAACCAATCAGTTGTAATTGTAGTGGATTCCCATGTTCTGCCTGGAGATTGGCAACCAACCTTAGGTTTGTGCATGCTGCCCACAGAGGAAGGAAGCTGCAGCTGCCATCCTCTGGTGTTGTGTGGGTTTATTCCTTGGGGGGGGGGGCTGCTTGCACTGCTTCTCCAGAGACCAACTCAGGGGCTTGCAAAGGGAAACATCCAAATGGGAACTAGTAGACTGTGACACTAGATTGTCATAATGTTATTGCACTATAATGGAATTGTAATTACCTGTGGGTGGGGTTAAGCCCTTTGGTGGTGCAGTAAGGAAAATGGAAGTCACTAGAGGCTGATGAAGGGAAAATGGCACTGATGTGGGCAAGGCCTTTGAAAATGTACACCTTCCCATTCAGATGGCTTGCTAGCATGTTTGGATTGGTGTTATTTCCAGATCAAGTTTGAGAGAGAACATACTGAGAACAGAGAATGCCTGGAAAAAGGATAGTTTTGGGTGGGTGGCCATGTTGGTCCAAAGCAGTAGAACAAAGTTTGAATCCCATGACACCTTTAAGAACAACGAAGTTTTATTCTGGGTATAATCTTTTGTGCATGTACACTTCTTCAGCTACAATGAAATGGAAATTACCAGTCCATACATTTTTATCTCACTACATATGCTAACTTCAGCCCTTACATCTATATTCTCACCAATGCCCCCAGAAGGGCCATACATCCTCTTTATTGTACTTTATTTCTTATTTGGAATAATTGATTAGAATAGTAGATTGTAATGTAACATGATAATAGTAGAATGTACTGTAATTTGGAATGGTAGATTGGAATGTATTTCTCTGGTCTGGAGACAGGGGAGACAGCTCTACACGGCCAATCACCCAACTTCAAAGAAGAAGATGCTGTAAGGTTGCCTCCATGCTTGAGAGGAGATGGATGGAGCGTAATGACAGGGTCTCAGTTAATTGGTCTCAGCATTCCACAAGTAAAGATACATCTGCCCAGGGGTTATTTCGAGGCGGAATGAGCCAGAACGGAACATTATAATAAATGTTTGTTACACTGAAACCAATTAACATCTTGACTATTTTCTTTGTTGTGCTTTTGAAGCAGTTTTTCTCCAGGTAGACTCGCCAGCTCTGAGCTGGGAAATACCTGGAGATTTTTGGGGTGGAGCCTGAATGGTGAGTGTTGCCTTCTGACACACTTCTGGTGAAGTCAGGGGGTGTGGCATATGCAAATAAGTTATGCTAATGAGTTATGCTAATGAGCTCCTGCACCTCTTTTTCTACGAAATGACCCCTGGTAGTATCTAAACTCAGATGTAAAGCTCTTTAATCTCATTTCTTGACAATCACCATAAATGATTAAGCAGTTTAATTTTGGAGGGGATTTTTTTTTTTTAAGTGACAGCAAGCTTTGTTATTACCTGATTTCCTTCTCACCCTTTGTGGGGCAATTCCTTCTTTAGAATTACTCAATACTTTTGTCTCTCCTTCTGGGCTATAATGGAATCCTGGGTGATCTATAAGGAAATGGGAGAAACAGTAGTAAATAGTAATAATTAGTTATTAATGGATACATCAGGTAGACGACTTTGTTAAGAAATTCTCCCTACTGTAAAAACAATGTAAATGCTTTAGATTGTTTTTGAAAACTGCCCTAAATTGCATTCTCTTGTTGTTTGTAGATTGCCTTTGTGGGGGGGAAATGCCAAACTTTATTTTACAATGAAGTCTTATCCTCAAGTTACACTGGCTGGATTGCTACTATCAAAATTAAATGTTTTTAAAGCATATGTTTTCTAACTGAAGTTCCACCTTGGCATTGGTTGGGTAAGCTCATCATTCGTATTCAGTACAGCAGGATGCTATAATTGCACAGCACAGCATGTCTGTGGTGTTGCAGCCAAACAGCAGTGGCAGTACAACTTTTAAAGAGGGACAAAACAAAAAATGAGAGGAGGGAACCTCAGGAAAGTCTGAAGAAGTGAAGAAAGGCAGCCAAAATACTGAGCCGAGTTCTAATCCAGCCCTAGTAATAACAACTTGTTTTACAGGTTCATATACTGCAATGACCATTAGGCCTAGGACAGCATTGGTAATAAAACACCATTCACACACTTAAACACCCTTTTCTGTATTGTCAAAAAACCATTCTAGATAAGTAGAGTCCTGCTGGCTCAGACCAGGGGGCCATCTAGTCCAGCATGGAACTTTTTTATACGATTGTGCACAAACATGTCTACGAAATGGGAGTATAGTTTCCCTTCTTGAGATGTAAAATTTCAGATTTGGAAACTGGGGGACAAAAACCCTTTTATTTGAATTAATTCCTATGTGTATTATCATCATACACCTGGTAGCTTATTAATTGTGGACAAAATTAATCCCTTTTAACAGTATACATAGAAATTATCATTACTGAAGGTTGTAGATTATTTTACATTGAAATGTTCATGTTATAGACTTGGAATGAGTAAAACCTTGTCTAAAAATATTTCATTCATTCCAAAAGAGAAAATATTTCATAGGAGTTTTATCAGTACTCCCAGTTTCCCCTGCTGAAATTGAAAAAAAAAGTTCTCAGAAGAAAACTGAACTGAAGAAACACTAAAAGGGAGCTGCAGCAAATCCCTGTCCATGAAGTACTTGTATAATATACATCTGCAAACACTTTTGGCATTTGACAAGTCATCTTCACTCTATGTGTATGCACTACAATAAGCAGCAACAACATAAGCAGGCTTCAGAAAGACAGGGCCGAACTAGATGAGACGTACTTTTTACCTCTGTAATTCTTACAACAGCCCAGTAAGGTAGGCCTGTGTTATCGTACACACACACTGCAGGTGGGGACTGAGGTTAAATGACAGTGGCTTGTCCAAGGCCATCAACTGAAGCCCACCAGGCTTCAGTGACAACACATCATAACTGCATCAATATCACGTAACAGGAGGAAAACTTGGTGATAGCTAATATCTGTGTTCCCTGTTTGTTACTACATATTTCCCCTTCACACTGTTTCTTCCTCCCTCACAGCTTCTTACTTAACTGTTGAAAGAAACACACTTACAGGTAGCATCCATCTCGAGAATTGCTTGCTTGGCCTATAAAACAAAAATTGTGCATTAACTGTGACGTTTCTATGAAAACTGCATACACCATCTCTATTAATATCTGATTTGGGGTAGGATCACATGTTACTATTACATTTAGAGCCATCTCACCTGTACCATAAGATGAATTAATTTTTTTTAACAGAATTACAATGGAGGATGCAAACATTTGTGGATACTGCACCACTGAAATCATTCACCCCCTAGATTTTCTTGTTAACACTTGGGAAAGATTGGGTATGCCTCCATTAACCTATTTGACTTAAAACATGAGCCAATTTGCCCTATTACTTCATAGCACCATCTCTCAACTTTCCCAACCCCACACTGCTATTATGCCAAAAAAAAATCCATTAATCCTATATCCAATTCCCAGGGAACAACTTGTGCGCACCCCTCAATTTCAGCTGACTCTAATTAGAAACTTCAAGTTCTCCCTCTCACATTAAAATTTCCTCTTCAACCACAAATTGAAAAATGACACTAATTCTTAATAATGTTATAGAGATAATGAAAACTAAAGAAGAAAAAAGTGATCAGAGCAGCTATCACTGCTCTGCCCAGATGTTGCAAGGAAAATGAAAAATAGTGCTATTTCTTAATGACATTATAGTGCTTATTAAGTTTTTGCAGGAAGAAAGGAAGGAAGAAAGCTGTTGCTGCACTGCTTGAAGGCTGAAGGCAAAGTGAAAGAGGATTTACCAGAACAGGTAGTTACTTAATGGTACACATCCTCACTGAAGCCATAGCAGGCCCCCAAACACCTCCAAAGATGAATCGCATCAAATGTGCTGTTTCAAGAATATGATGGAACTGCTGTGCAAGGTATAGGTACAGAATAGGATTTCCAGGTCCAACTCAAGAAATATCTGGGGACTTTGGGGTGGAGTCAGGAGCAAGGATGTGACATCATGCTTGAACTCCAAAGGGAGTTCTGGCCCTCACGTTCCTTTTAAATGCATTCCTTCTATTGGAAATAGTGGAGGATGGGGGCACCTTCTTTTGGGGCTCATAGAATTGGACCCCCTGGTCCAATCATTTTGAAACTTGGGGGGGGGGGGTTTGAGGAGGGGCACCAGATGTATGCTGAAAATGTGGTGCCTCTACCTCAAAAAACACACACACACCCCAGAGCCCCAGATACCCATTGATTGATTCTCCATTATACCCTATGGGGACTGGTCTCCATAAGGTATAATGGAGCGCCCAGTGGACATACCTTTCTGATAACACTGAAGTGGGGGGAGGGCCTCCAAACCAGGGGCTTCCCTGCCCCCAAGTGGGGATTGGCAACCCTACCACAGAATTGTGTTTCTATTTCACTGTTGCGTCATCTGACAGCCACCAGGGGCCAGCGAACTCCCCAGAGCTTGACTCTGGGAGAACAATGGAGACTAGGCTCCTAGTTCCTCCACTGGGGAACCAATGGGCACCGTGGCGGGAGATTCAAACCCACCAACGGGACCCAGGGGTGTGTCCCCCGGGATGTATATAGTTGGCCTGCCGGCCGTTTGAATTAGTTCGTGTTGCGTACCAATAAAGTGTGCTGTACACTATGCCAGTCTTTGTCCTTCATACATGCGGCTAACCCACTACACAATATTCACAATATTTATTTATTTACTATTTGTATTTATAGCCCGCCCATCCCGCGAGTAGGCTCAGGGCGGGTAAGATCATAAAACAGTACAATAAATACAATGAAAAATTTAAACAATTTAAAACAATAATAAACATTAAAACACAATCACAATTCAGACGAGTCAACTGGTTGTGGGAGGTTCCCTAGCATACTATTTGGGTTGGTAGGTGGGTGACAACAACCTCAGGGAGGCCATATAGGGACATCTGCTGCCTCAGCCAAAAGCCTGGCAGAACAACTCCGTCTTCCCGGCCCTGCAGAATTGAAGAAGATTCCGCAGGGCCCTAATCTCAACTGGGAGCATGTTCTACCAGAGAGGGTCCAGGGCAGAGAAAGCCCTGGCCAAGGCAAGATGGACATCCTTCAGGCCAGGGACAACCAGGAGATGTTGGTCCATAGGGCGTAACACTCTTTGGGGCATATATGGGAAGAGGCGGTCCCACAGATATGTGGGTCCCTGGCTGTGTAAGGTTTTAAAGGTTATTACCAACACCTTGAAGCGAATCCAGAAGTCAACTGGCAACCAATGCAGTTGGCAGAGCATCTGCCGAATGTGAGCCCACACAGGCGTCGACGTCAGCAGGTGTGCCGCCACATTTTGCACCAGCTGTAATTTCTGGGTCAGCCTCAAGAGTAAGCCTATGTAGAGCGAGTTACAGCAATCAAGCCTGAAAGTGACCATTGCATGGATCACTGCAGCTAAGTCCTGGGGGGAGAGATATGGTCTCAGCAGCCTTATCTGCTTAAGATGGAAAAATGCAGATCTGGCAACTGCAGTCACCTGGGCCTCCATAGAGAGAGAGGCATCCAGTGTTGCTCCCAGTCTCCTCACTTTCTGGGTCGGCACCAAAAACGGGGGGGGGCAGAACTGCAAATGATTACTGGTGTCATCTGGAACCAGCATTATAACCAAATGTATGCCTGATGGCCACTTTGTCACAATTGACTGGTTTGGAACCACTCCATGATAATGTACAATCAATGAAGTCTGCTTGCCTAGAGAAACAGCTAAGACATTTCCCCACTAGGTGTCGCACTTCCACAGCTTTAGCTATGAAAGAGACCAAGTAGAAAAGTACTGCTTGCTACACATCAGTGTGGTGCTTCAGCAGCTTCACCAACAGTTCCTTTACCCCCTATAACCACAAACTTTCCCTTTCTTAAAAATTATACTCCAATGCGTAGTTTATTATTATTTTTAATATTCATGCTGCAATATATTAGTGAGTGTTTAAGGCACCACAGGAATATAGTTGTTTGAACAGCATTACTGGAAAGGGATTAATATGAAAGGCTAAATTCCCTTTACATCAGTTCTATAAAGGAAATGGCCTTCTGTTGTCATGTCTATGTCCTTCCACTGTGGCTGAGAAATAAGAGTATAAACACATTCTTCAGCTCCTGATCCTATGAAGATGTCTGAAAGCTGCTTTAGCAGATAAGAGTATAGAGAAATACAGTTACACAGAAGACACAGAAAATATTAAGCAGTGGACTTAGATAAACAGGCATATGGTAAATTTATGGAGTAAATAAAGGAAAGATGGAAACACCCTCAGAGCAAGCCTAATACTATGCCTAATACTATGCACACATTGCTTTACATTGAATCAGACAAGGCTGAAGGGGGAAAGAGAGAGGAAGCCCCTTCGACTGGCGACAGGGGGAAAAAAACAGCCTCACAATCCTGCCTGCATCCAGGAGGAAGCACTTCTCCCAATAGTCTAGAATGGTAGCATCCCAGGAACTGCTGGAGAATGGAGAATGCACTCTCACACTTTAAAAGACCAGTAGACTGCCCAACCTCAAGCACACTTACATGGCCAATTCCTCTCTCTATCCCAGACCTACTGACTAAGTAAGGCACTTACCGGTGGTGTGAGAGGGCTACAATGTCTGCCCCAGAGCTGTCTTAATTGAAGCCAGATATTGCAGTCCAAAGGAAGGAGACCCATGTACAGAGCTAGAATAAATGCGTAAGGGGAAAAAAACCACACCTTACAAATAAAATTGTTAATATTTACCTTAGCTGGAATTTTGGCAGGGTGGTTTTCTAGAATCAATCTCTTCAAGTGAAGAATCCAAAGGCGTTTATCTTGCTGTGATTTAGCCTGGTGCAAAAAAACAGAAAATAAAAATTACAAAAAGTGTAATGGCTTTGGTGAGTGTCAACAGAGGGCAGATTTTGGCAGAAATACGGGTAGATTATTCAGGAGGATCCCAGTGACTCCAGCTGTGATGTGGTATAAACTGTAGCAGCTGTTCACAGGATATCGACATAGAATATCTTGTCTATAATGCCATGTTTCAGAACATACTTGGCATATTGTAATTTTTAAATACCTGAACAGTATGCTGCATCTTGGGATTTTTGTAGTGGAAGACACTGAAGCTAAGAGGTTCCTTTGGTATCACTTCTACCAACATGAGATTACCACACTGCAACAGAGAAAAGGGAACCATGAAAGAAAATCTGAACAGCTGGTCACTCAGTTCAAATAAATGCACTTAATATTTATCTTTTGAACATTTATAAACATCCAGACTCCTCCCTCTGCCCTGAAGTACGCTGTTTCTTCCCCTTCCCTCAACCAGTACAATGAACATACCAAGATATGAGCTTTGTAGGTAAATGTCTCTTCCCTCTTCTTCGTAATAAGCAGCAGTTTTTCAAAGAGGAACAAAGTCCGCTCATTTTTCGCTTTCTGGATGCGGAATGTTCCTTCTAAAACCAGCTCCCCATAGCTTGCAAGATCCGGTCCTTTCCAGTTAGTGAGTAAGCTTTGTATCTCCTGGAAGAGGGGGAATAGTGTAGCAAGCACGTTAACCATACTGTTCCATGGCATAACTTCATGTGGCAAACCCCACAGAATGATGCAAACAACTGTCACATTCCTTCAATAGTTTACAGAGTGAAAAAGCATTTCTTCTTCAAGAATATCATTGTAACCATTGTCTCATTGTACATTACAATACAAATATATCTGTCATACAATCATGAAATGGTACACTAGTCAGCATCTGACAGATTCTAATATTGTAATGTTAAGGTAGTGAATTCAGACACACAAACCCCTCTATTATATGTACCTCTATATGGTCCAGTAGGCATGCTGTATGAGAGACATAATTTCAAGACCTAGCAGGCCAAAAGGACCAACGTGAGTGAGTAATGTGATCAATGCATGGAAAGGAGCAGGAAGGGGGAAAGAATCTGATACCATGGTGGGCAGGAGAGGAAAGTGAAGAAAAAGGGGGCTACACCAAGGCAAAATGAAGACGAAGAAACAAATTGGTGCAGAGGGAAACAATCTTTAATAATTATACAGCCCCTGTGCATTTTGCATGGAGTTTTGGCAGGGGGAATCTTTCACATTTTTTTTAGTTCCATTCCCATATACACACTAGAACAAAGGAGAGGAAAGGCTAAAGAGTCTTTGAAGCATACAGCTGTGGTCAGATGTGCAGTTTGAGCTGTTGCCATTGCTGTTCCCTTATGGATTTAAAATGCACGTTCAGAGAGCAACATCTCTCTGTCATGCCCCAGTCATCTGTGTCCCATCCCCCCCCCTTATTGAGTGTTTCCTGTTGTCTAAGCACTCTGTTGCACACCCAAACCATCAGGCAGGTCTGGCTGGTCTCTTGTTTTACAGTTGTCATTTTTTTACTAGTTAGTGATGTGCGAATAACTGCCTATTCACACACACACACACACACACACACGGTGGGCTTCTCAAAACTGTGTTTTCTTTATAAAAACTTTCAAAGAAAGACACCTCTGTACTTCAGCTTTTTTCTGTGCTTCAGGAAAGGGGTTAATTGAAAAGATTAGAGAGGAAGGATGGCAGTGAACTACATATCACAGCAGGCTTATTAGAGCTTGTGAGCATGCTCAAAGGGCATACAAAAAAAGTGCCTGATGGCCCCACTCCCTGGCTACTGTGTCTGATCGCTCAAGGATGGGGTGAAAGCGCTTTGAAGAGTGTTAAGGGGGTGAGTCTTAATAGAATTCTTCTGTTACAAAAAACCCTGGATCAATTAGAGGTGGTGCCACAACAGATCAAACTGCACATCTGACTGCAGCCTATGAGAGCAGGAAAGTGCCAGGAACTTTTTCAGCCAATCTGCCATGTACTTCTAGCTTGTATGCAAGTTGATTGCCACCACTTAGAGCCCAAGTCCTCCAGTTCTCTTTATTTACTATTATGGCGATCTCGCCCTATTCCCTTCCTCACACGCAGGATTTTCCATCTGTTTTTCCTTCCTTTCTGGCTGAGCAGCCCCTTTATCTATTTTCTTCTTATTTGAAGGTTTATGGCTGTCCCACCCTGTCACCCTATGATATTTTGATGCTGGCTCAGCCCAGGAACTTGAGGGAAGAGACAAGATCCCCTTCTTAAACTTACACTTCTGAAAATGGCAAATGAGAGGCTTTTGAAAGTTCAAAAATAAACAAAATATTTTATTCAACGTTGAGGGGAAAAGGTCAGGTGAAATCAGGGGTAAAATTTCTGAGGTGAATCAATAACAACTCTGAGGTAATTAAGCCTTTTCACAAACTCCAGCTAATATGTTTCCAGCAAGTAAGACTTTTAAACCTTTCATAGTCTTAGAATCTTTGAGTAAAGAGGCTTTTGTTTCAATGCCTGCTAGACACTACAGTATAAGTTCTTGAGTTTAACTGTATCAGAAAGCAGAGATACACTACCAGGTACCCAAAATCCTTCTCTAAATACACCAGGGATCAGTCCACTCTTTAGAGAATTACTTCTCTAAACTAGAAGCTCTGTCCCTTTTTTCTGGCCCAAATGGGAGTCTTCAGCTATCCTCCCACTCCTCCTTGCCACCTTCCCAGTCCTCAGTCAGTGCTAAACTGAATTTTCTTAATCAGCCAGTTCCCAACTCTTTCTTGTCAACTGATGCTATCCAATAAAACCCTTTTGAGCAGCCTGTCACTCAAAGGCTCTCTGACTCTGTGAGGCATTAACCCTTCACAGTCCATCACATGTTTATGTAGCACTTATTAGCTTTTAAAGCACAGTTTGTCACAACTATGTAAAATGCTGTAGCACAAACCAACTTATATGGTTTTCAGACATGATCATCGAAACCATTTACAGGTTTATGTTATTCATGTGAACAGAGACACCCAGAGGATCTCATCAAGCACAAACCGAAGTCCAATGTAAAATGTGAACCAATCCAGGAAGGCCAAAATTAAGAGTATCAAGATCATCCTTCTGTCAGACCTTCAACCATATTTTATGGGGCCTATTACTTCTTCTATAAATATAAGCATAATTCCAAGATTATCATCTTAGTAAATCTCAGTCGTACCATATATGTACTTTTTAAAAAGGGCATTGCTAATTTTTGTGATTTATCTGAGCAGTCATCTATCATTCTATCCATTTTTCCTTCCACTGTTTCTTCAAAGAGCAAGATACATGGCTCTCCTCTCCTCCATTTTATTCTCACAACCATTCTGTAAGGAAGGCTAGGCTGAGAGCAAGTGTCTGGGTCCATCGTCACTGAGTGAGCTTCATGGCAGAGAGCGGATTTGAACCTGGGTCTCCCAGATCCTACACTAACACCACAACACACTGAGATGTGTACAGAAAGGCACAAGATACAAATCTTTTAAAATCTTAATTATAAAATGGAGTGTTTCATTCCCAGTTTCTGTTAATGGTTTATTTTGTGTAACTGGACATATATTACAAATCTCATGTCATATTTATTCCATTGAAAGGGCTTCTAGAATAGAGAATTGCTAATACCAATTCATGCCTGGCAGTGTTTGAAAATAGCTAAGGTTTTCAGTATGCCTGAAGATATATAACCTTACAGCACTTACATGAAAACAGATAAAGCCATTCTTAGAAATATATAAAAGATGTGGAATTTTTTCAACAAAGGATGGAGCCCAGCTCTGCTCAGTTACAATCCAACTCCAGTAAAAGCCACTCGATTCCATAAACCATACCAACTTTTGCTCCATGTCATTAGAACAATGTTTTGCAAACACAATTACTGAGTTACATGCGAACATGATACAAATACCACTGGAGAAATGGGCAGAAGAATGCCAGTGAATAAAGTTCTCCATCTCATATAACTGTTACCTCAGTAAACTGGCTGCATCTCCTGAGCTCAGCTATACATGCATTGATCACTGATTTTAAATAAAATTCACATCTGCATTAAAAGCTACTTCATGCATGTTTTTCCTATACTGAGATTATTTTATGTATATGCATACCTCTGAAGTTTTCCACACATTTCCACACGTACAGGATGGAAATAAGAAGTATCAGGGATCTATCTTGCCCTTTTGAATGGAAACACCTTCCATTCCAATGGCTCTTTATTGGTGAAGAAAAGATAATGTGCTCATGACTAAAGTCTCTCCACTCTAATTTATGTAACTGGTTCAGGAATTCTGTACCAGTTCTGATACATATCCAGAGTCCTGGTAAACCTTGTACAAAGACTTGTACAATGGTGCAGACCAGAAGTTCTGTGCTATTGTAATAGACCCATTAGTTTCAAGTTAATTGGAGAGCTGTGTGAGAATTACTAAAAGGAGAATATGTGTACCTGAGGAACACTTTGGATGATAAGATCATCCTTTTGACTGAAAAACGATTATCCAGCCTAACTCTAAGAAAACAGTGCAGGTAAACAAGGGAATCTTCATTTACCACAAGAAGAATTTACATTAGATACCATTCTCTACATTTAGTACAATGGTGCCTTTGTATCTTCACACAAAGATTTCTACGGAACTTTTTGCCAGACTTTGGAGACACTTCCACATGTAACAAATCCATTTCCTTTGTTGATGGTGATTCACACCAGTTCGGGTTGTTCATTTGAAACCAAATAAATAAGTAAAAACATGCATCTTTGATTACTTTTTAAAAAAGTTTTAAAATAAGGATTTTTTTAAAAATGAGGTGGGCAGGAAAACTTGCTATGTATTAGGAAGAAAGGCCCATTATGCATGGACAGCTTACTGCAGAGAATCTGAGCACGTGTGGTGGGTGGCATCCTAAGGTTTTTCCCCTGTCATTTCCCCCAGCGATCTGAGTCCAATGATAATTTCATTTCGCTAGACTTATGCTGCATGTAAAAAAAATTAAATGCAAAACAACGAGGAGAAAAGTGGATCTTGCACACCAATAAATGGCAGAAGAAGCAGAGTGGGCAGAACAAGCTCCGTGCGGGCAGGAAAGTGGCCTTCCAGGGCCAGCAAAGGGGCAGGGAGTGAAAATTTGAAACTGGATGGTAGTTATTCAACTCTCCTGAGTCCAGAGCAGGTTTCTTTAGGAGTGGATGCACCACTGCCCGCTTCAAGGGAGGGGTGACCAACCCCTCTCTCAAGGATGCATTTCCTATCTCCCAGACCCAGTTTGCCAGCTGCCCCTGCCCCCAGCAGATTTAAACAAACAGGAGGGGCAAGGATTGTACAAGCAGATAGTGGGTCTCAAGCTTCCAAGAATCCTATCCACATCCTCAGACTGAACAAGCTGAAAAGTATCTCATACAACAGGACAAGATATGATCCATCACTGCTCAAGAATAGCCAGACTGGATGTGATTTTATCTACAAAGTGCTGAGCAAGATGGTCACAGTGGGCTGCAGAGCAGTCTACCTCCTCCCGTAAAATTAGAGTCCAATGGACCCCAGTAGACCACCGAGAAGAATTCCATAGATCTCCAATGTGCAGATGAAATGGTGGCAGAGAAATGTTCTCTCTTCACCATCATCCCCACTTTGGAGTAGTCTTTAAAATAAGCTCTAGCGCCTATAACTAGTTGGCTTCATCATGAGACTCTCCGCACTGTCACTCTAGCTGTTCTCCTTATCTTTTCATCACCCACAGCCTCTCAGTAAACCATGGGACTGACTGGGCTGTACAACCTGAGAAGAGGGCACCTGGGAGCAACTGTGGCAGTTGTCCAGGTCATTTCTACATTCCAGAGGTCAACCTGGGCATCCACAGGAGCACTGATCGTATCAGAAAAAAAATCACCTAATGCGGTCTGATGCCATTTATTTTTACCCTCCCCTTTCTTCCCAAAGCAACTTATATTGTTCTCCTCTGTTCCATTCTATACGCACCACAACCCTGTGAGGTACATTAAACTGAGTGTGTGTGACAGGTCCAAGATCACCCCATAAGCTTCCATGGGAGAATGGGGATTCAAACCTAGGTCTCCCAGGTCTTAGTCTGACACTCTAGCTACTACATCAGACTGATATATAAGCATACAGCAAGCTCAAACTCCACACTGAAAAAAATACTACAAATACACAGATAAAGGCATAAACAAAATATTTTTAAAAGCCATTGCCAAATACATTTAAACAAAAGCCAAGGAAAAGTCTATAATACTACCGGGAAGCATTCGTAACTCACCTGCAGCCTGATAGCATGTTCATGTTTCCTCTTCATGTCATTAATATGCCATGCCACTCTCTGCATTGTATCTATGGCATCGAGTACCACATCATAACCTTCAGTGTCCTTGTCAAGGTGGTTTTCTATCTCCTGGTAAAGAAGCCAATGAAGAACAAAATCATTTATAAACTGGCAGAGGCTTGCAGCCAAAATATTTGGCAGGTAAAATCCATTAAATATGTGAAACCCAGCCCCCTTCAGCTACAGACAACCTGTTTAGTTAATTTAATATGTTCCTTGCATGTTCATCCCAACAGCACAGAATGCGAAATAATCTCCTTCAGCCCCACATTACCACTGATCAGCTCATTGCATATATTCCTCTTCTTTTTAAGCTCTTCCTTTCCCTGAATGCTCCATGCAAGCCCTGCTTCCCAGGAAGCTAAGCAGGGTCAACTCTGCAACAAGGCCAAGTAAGGTAGCTGTTTCAGGAGGCAGATTTTGGACACAATGTCCCAGCCCCCTACACTACCCACCTATCTCCTCCATCATCCCCTTGCTTGCTGCTCCACTTGCTAATCTTGCTTGCCTCTCCACTTCTCCAAGTGTCTTTAAAAAGAATGCAGCAACTCAACCAGGAGGCTTGTTGGGTCTCTCTGGTGAGTTTCCATAAATGGCTAACAGATTGTGTTTGGTTTTGTGAGTTGCAACTTATATAAACCTGTCCTATAATAACTTCATCATCAATGCCACATTACAAAAGCAGCTAACAAGGCAGGATGCCTCCGCACTTAATGGAAGGAGTGAATCAGTCATTCAATGTCTGAATGCATCTGCATTTAATTTTGGGTAAAGACTCCAGTTTGATAATTACAATGAGCAGGCACTAATGTTGGAAGCCAGCACAGAATCCACAAACACCTGAAGGTCCTGAAATTTAATTAGTGTCATTGTCTAATTGGAAGCATATTATAAAACAATTAAAAGGGGGGAAATCTGAAAATATCATTGAAGTGTGAAACAAAGCTATAAAGTTATATACTTTATTTGCCATCATGTGCACATATACAAAACTGGTGTTGATTTCTGTTTCCAACTGCTCTCACCATTTGGAGGCTGACGAGCATACAACTGCTTTTAATTTATGTTGTCAAAGGCTTTCACGGCCGGAGTTCATTAGTTACTGTAGATTTTCCAGGATGTGTGGCCGTGGTCTTGGCATTGTAGAACCTGATGTTTCGCCAGTAACTGTGACTGGCATCCTCAGAGGTATAAACACGGAAAGATGGAATACTCCTTGACACAGAGAGTATTCCATCTTTCTGTGTTTATACCTCTGAGGATGCCAGTCACAGTTACTGGCGAAACATCAGGTTCTACAATGCCAAGACCACGGCCACACATCCTGGAAAATCTACAGCAGCTTTTAATTTAAATTATAACACTCATGATTCTTTAACAGCAAGCTTCCCCCAAGTGACATCAGAAGCACAGGCTATAGTAAAACTGAAGTAGTCTGATGCAGTTAATGAAGTAAGCTCTAGTCCTTGAAAATTTATTATGGCATCATAAATCTTACCATTTTACAGAGCAATAAAACTCCTTTGTTACTTTTGCTGCAACGGACTAGTAGCATGGCTACCTCTCCAGAATGTACAATAATTAAACCTTTGTATTTAAAGAATTACCATCTTCTTACCACAAGCACTCCTTCATTGCAGGAGTTTCTCAAACATTTTGTTGAGCACTGTGTTAGAAGTTTGGGTTGTTTCATGCCTATGTGTGCATGCACACCCATTCATGCACCTACCAGTCATTCAAGTAAAGAAACTGAATTATCTAAACAAGGCAGAGTATCATAAAAGGATCTGGGCCAGGTCATGGGGGCAGGAAAGAGAATAATGAAAGAAAAAGTAGAAAGGGGCACTCAGGGTGAGAAAGGGCAAAGAGAGAGGGTAGTGTGGGTGACAATGGGAAGGAAAAAGTACATCATGAGAATAAGTACCAAAGGAAGTGACAGGGTACAGAGAAAGTTGAAGAGGGCCAGTATAGTGATCAGAGTGTCAGATTTGTATCTGAGAGATGAGGATTCAAATCTAGAAGCTACAGAACAAGACCCTTTATGTGGTATTGTTCTATAAAGGTCTGTACTAATGTCAATCAACATCTGTGTAACAGATTTAAAGGAGATTATCCAAAGTTTTGGTGTGCGCTGTCATTAATTTGCTGATGAAACCCAGCTATACTTCACACTATACAAGCAACCAGAAATAGCCAGATCTGTGTTAGGACCATGTCTGAACGTCAAAGCAAAGAAGAGCACATTGAAGCTTTACTCTCCTTGCATTATGGAACAGTCTTCTTGAGAATGTAAGACCACCCCAGTCTTGCAAAGATTTTGAAAGTTCTGTAAGGCAGAGCTATTCCAATGTACTTTTAGTCATTCTTGAGGTCAGTCAATGTGATTTAGTTAGTTAATTAGTTAGTTAACTAGATGAGCAACTACTAATGGTTTGCTTTTCCTGTTCTTTAATCTGTATGGAATTTCTTGAATCGGTGGTTTTTAGATTTAAGTTGCCTTTTAATGATGTAAGATGTTTTGAGTCCCATAGATCAGGAGAGACACTGGATAGAAATATTTTATAAAAAAATATTCCCACTATGTCATGAGGCTTGCTGGATGAACTTGGGCCAGCCACTTTTTCTCAGCCTAATCTACCTCACAGGCTTGTTGTGAGGAATCCTGTTGTTGTAAGGAAGCTAGTATTGCCCTTGAAAGAAGGGCAACACAAAAGTGTACTAGACAGAAAAAATGAAGAAGAATCTCCTTACATATACTTATCCATGCTGCTGCTGTCAGTATACAAATTATATTGTTCCATCTAAATCTGCCTGGACACTGTAGTCCTGAATCACTGCCTGTAGTTAAATGGCTAAGAGTGAACAAACTGAAACAAAATCCTGATGAGACAGAGGTAATTGTGGTTGGGAAGGTTTTGAAGGACACTGTGTTTCCCACCTCTGATGGGGTTCAGTGGACTCTCACTGATATGGCCAAGAGCTTAGTTAGAGTATTATACTGGATCCAACATTACTGCTGAAAAAGTGAATTAATGCAGTTGTAGAAAACACTTTCTATCAACTTAGGCCCCTGCCACACGGCAGGGGAAAAGCCTCTTGAGACGCCACGGGGGATCCCACGGATCCCCTGGCCGCAGCGCCTTTTCTCCCCGGCGTGGTCAAACGCCGGGGAGAAAACACAGTTCGGACGCCTAGCCGGCCGAACTGCACATGTCAGAGCATGCGCAGTTCGGCTCCGGGCCGGGGTTGTGCCGGCGCAAGGACGCGCCGGCGATCAAACGCCCGGCTTGCCGCGCCGCTTCCACTTGAACCACCGAGGTAGGTGGTTGCAAGTTGAGGCGCATTTTGCCGGGAAAGGGCCAGTTCGGGGATGGTATCACGACGCTTCCCAGATGTTGTGGTATGATCGCGCCGGTTTGATCCGCCCCTGAACTGTCCCGCTCCCGGGCCAAATCGCCTCGTGTGAACGGGACCTTAGTTTGGCCTGGAAGATGGCCCCTATCTTGCCTCAACCAATGTAGCCAACTGGATCCATGCCACAGTAACATTAAGAGGAGACTACTGTGATGCACTCTACATAGGCCTCCCCTCAGAGTCAACTCAGAGACTCCAGCTGGTGCAGAGTGTCACAGCTCAATTTTGATTTGTAGTTAGGCAGAGCCATACATATTAGCCCCATTCTACAGTCAGTTCATTGGCTGCCCATTCATTGCCAGGTATAATTCAAGATATTAGCTATCACATACAAAGCCCTTCATAGCCCTGGACTTTAATCTCTGGGCCTACCTCTTCCCCTATGGTCCACCATGACAGCTTCTCTCATCTGACCAGGGCATTCTCCAGGTGCCATCCTGCGAAAGGGCAAGATCAACAACTTCCTGTACATGTGCATGCTCTGTTGTGGCCCCCACCTTATAGAATGGCCTGCCTGATGAGGTCAGAAAGACTCCCACTCTCCTGGCATTTCACAAACCACGCAAAATCGAATTTTTCAGGAAGGCATCTTAATTAGGGATGGGCATGAACCAGGAAAATATGGTTTAGTTCATGGTGTGCTCAGTTCACAAACCACGAATTGTCATGAACTTTTAGCTGCCAAATGAACTGGTTCAGTTTGTGGGGTTCATGGTGAGAGAACAGCCCCCCAACATGCTAGAGACACCAAACTTGCAGGGGATCTTTGGCTGACTCTCCAGGTTTGGTGAGGATTGGATTTAGGGGGTCTGAGGTACAACGCCCCAAAGAAGGTATCCCCAGGAAAGTGCCTTCTGGGGAAATGATAGCTGCAGGTTCAAGAGTGTATAGAACGGATCTGGTGCAAGCTAGAGACATCAAAGTCACAGGGGACCTCCCCTGGATGCTCTTTTACATGCCCTCTAAGTTATGTTGCTTTGAAGTTTCATAAACATTTTGATTGAGTGGATACAGTCTGTCTGGAAATGTATCTGTTCACGAACTACCACAAACCACCATGAACAGTTTGAAAGATCATGGAAAATTCACGCTGGTTGACCTGCCACGAACTTCAGTTCACAAACTCTCCAAAATTCATCACAAACTTTAGTTTGTGAGCAGGTTTATGCCCATCCCTATTATACTGGTATAGTTTAGGAAGACAACTTTGATAAAGAGAAAGAGACTGTGGACTATACTACCTGATGTATTACATACTATCTGTTGCTATATGCATTATCCTATTATGTAATTTCTGCATAATTTAATATACCATGTTAATATTCATGTTTTGCTTCAGCTTTCTTCCAGGTTTTTAATTTCCACAATTCTAATCCTACTACATTACCTATTAGATGTACCATCCTACTGATTGCATTGACTTACATGGTATAATTTCAATGAATCTCAACTCAGTGCAGTCAGCGGGATGTAAATAAATAAAAATAAATATACAACAGTACCATTCTCAATCGCAGATGGAGGATCTAAATAGTTTACAACAAACTACATGAACAACATGAACTACAACAAAACTTCCTGTTACTGGAAGGATAGAATTTCTGGGCACAGGCAAGCTAGAATCCTGACACTTCTAGGCACTTTTAACAGACAGGGCTTTTCTGTATGGGGGAATCAAATATGCAATATTTGGGGAGCAGTGGATTTACAGGAATTCACATGGTCATCCCTTTAAGAGTCTTGAGATCCCCAAAAGAAAGATACTTCTCTGGGAAATCTCATTATGTTGCAACCATGCAAAAGCAGTAATTATTGTCATATGCAGAAGAAGTGTACTGCAGATTTTATTTACAGAATGCCCTGGTGCTGATGGAGAAACAAATGTAAAGTGCAGGGAGAGATGATCCAACAAGAAGAACTTAATTCACAACATACATGCAAAAGTAGGTGATATTTGAGTATTCGCTGGACGGGTTTTAAAAGATAGGATCCCAAAGGTAAAGAATGTTGTAAAGCTTCTTGTTGCTCTCTGAAAAACTTCGCTAGAGATTTGTTCCTCATGCATTCTGTTAGTACAGCCACCGACCTGGAATATAACACACAAAAAATTAAAACTGTTCTCTGCTCTTCTATTTATTACACAGAAAACCATAACTCAAATCCATACATCTGGCATCAGTGCAATTGCCTGCTTTGGGCCACTGCAAGTGTCATGCATTTGCTAAGTGGAAATCACTTTAGTGCAGATGATAAGTGAAAGCATCATGTTTGACAACTGTGCACTCTACAAAGAATGAGAATGTGATTGTCATACGATAGCATTCTGCGTGCTGTTGCCCCTTCTATCAAAGCACCTGAGAAAATAGTGCCTCCTGTTAGTGTTTCATAAATATTACATTCATATCACAAAATAGTAAAAATACAAATGGGCTGACATAATCTCTAACATTGTCATTCCATGTCATTAAATAAGCTTATTTGACTAAATGAGTCTCTGTGCTCATAGTTTAATTTAGACATATGATCCACTTTTCAGATCCAAGCTATCCAACCAGCTATTGAAGGGGCTTCCTGTGCTTTCTACCACAGAGCAATACATTCTCTCACTGCTGTTAACAAATTAGAATATTAATTCTATATCTAAGGATTGGTTTAAATGCAAAAAAATTGATCACTTTCATTATATTCAACATTTCCCCAAAGTACAAAATGAAAATTTAAAAAGTACACATGAGATACTCATACCTTGGGTAATTGGTGCAATACTGAGTATATATGTGAAAATCTTCACTCTGTGTACAAAAGGGGAGGAGAAGATTATTTAGTATCTGCATTTCTCACAGCTTCCTAGACATTCTGAAGCCTTACTAGCTTTCGACAATTTTAAGAATACTACCAGCCTATAAATACGTGGCCTGAAAAGGGAAAAGAAAGAAGTCTGTTAAGTTTCCTAGAGACCATTCTTCCTTACAAGAGTCAAGCACTGGTGGTATTTACAAGTCTGTTAGAAAAATACGGATACCTTGCTATTATTTACAGTTCACTGCGCAATTTATCTTGTTCCAGAAAACAAGAAGTCATGTGTATTTGCAGTTCCAAACCTAACATACTTTTCTCATCATCCCAAGACTTGGACCAATTTCTGATGTATGTTTGAGCATTCAAAAGAAAACAAAACATCTTACACATGAATTTGATCAAAGGCATTTATCTGTACAGCAGATTGTCTACAGTCGTAACTCCTCTAGAAAATCACCATGTACCAGAAATTCTGAAATACACAAAGGGACTGTTTCACAGAAGACATTTTGCTTTATGACCATGGAAATTGTGATGTACAAACTGGATGGCTGCAAGCAGCAGCAACTCCCATGACTGTAGCTGAGGAGGAAAAAGGATTGCCAAATTGCTACTGCTGTCGATAGTCATACAATTCTGGCTTGGGAAATTCCTGGTGATTCGAAATGTAAAGTTTGCTCAAGGAATGTAAAGTTTGTGGAGGGGAGGGAATTCAGTAGAGATGTGATGCCATTTCTTCTTGGGCAGTGTTTCCCAACCTGTGGGTCAGAACCAGGTCTTGGCCAGGCCTCCCTAATGGCAGCTCTCTTGCCTAGAGATGAACTCCCACTGGCTTGGGGTTCATAGTGGAGACAGCTACACGCTTTGTATGAGATTTGTCAGTTTCTCAAAACATCTGCTTGGGCACTATAGAAAATGAAATGCTGGAACAGATGGGCGCCAAGGTCACAGTTTGCCTAGGGCAGCAAAATACCTTGAGTCAGCCCTGGATAAGTCACCGTACAAAGTAAATTTGGACTTGTGGGTCACCATACCAAAAAGAAGTGAAGCAGTAAGCAGTGACTTATCTGAAGAAGTGAGCAGTGACTTATGAAACCTTATGCCCTGCCACAAATGCAGGGGTCTTTTCCTGCAGGAGCGCACAGGAGCGGAGCTCCGGCAGTAAAGAGCCCAGGGGGCGGGCACATGCAACAAGCCCCACCCCCTGCTCCCAGCAGCCCTTAGTCAGAGCAAGAAGCAGCCAGGTAAGTTGCAGAGCTCCCCCCGGCCCCCTGGTCCAAAACAGTCCCGTGGCACCTTTAAGACCAAGTTTTATTCAGGTACAAGCTCTCCCTCCTCTGCCAGAACAGATCTGCACGTTTCCCCCCACACCCCAATAGCTAGCTTTCTGACACATTTCTGGTGATGTCAGGGGGGGTGGCATATGCAAATAAGTTATGCTAATGAGTGATGCTAATGAGCTCCTGCACCTCTTTTTCTACAAAATGACCCCTGCAAATGTGTACATCTTTAAGGTGCTACCAGACTCTTGCTATTTTCTACATACCAAAAAGGTAGGGAACAACTGTTCTAGGGGAATTGAACTCTATAGTCTGTAGATCAATTGTAATTCTGGAAGAATGCAAGGCCCCATTTTCAGGCTGGTAACCCTACTTAATTCACCTATTATATTTGCTCCCAGCCAAGACTGCTCGCTCTTGTGTGAACAAGTCTCTAATTGGGGGGAACATCTACATAAGCATTTTGGCATGTGCTAAGGTCAAAGCAGACTATCTGCCTTTTAAAAAGAGGATCAGTAAAATTATCTACCCTGCTTAAAAGCCTGTCTTATTACCAGATAGTGACAGTCCACCCAGTAATTACGAAACATTTCAGCTGAAGCTTTGCTGATGTACAGCTAGATACTTTATCATCTTTCCAATTTAAATTGATGTAGTTCTCTTCATGGAGGGACAAAAGCTTGCATCACAACCTATTTAAATATACACGCTTTACAGTAAACAGCTATGACAGAAATCTACCCCTGCAAGGAACCAGTAATCAAGTTAACCATGATCTGCAACAGACGTTACAGTCTGTAATTAGCCAATGAAATCAGCAGACTATCATAACTCCTCTTAACTTTCATAATAAAGATGAAGGCTCTCCAACGACCTCTCCAAGTGTAGGATTCAATATTAAAGTTATACCCAAACAGTAAATATTAATTTAAAGCAAACGGACACAAAAAGGCAGGAAACAGCCATTCAGAGCTTCATCAACTATGCGGAGCTCTCACAGCCACTTACCAAACACCTACCCACACATGGGAATTCTTTTTGAACTGCTGTAAGAACTATGCTTTACACTCTTTACTAGAGAATAGAAAAGAGCTAAAGCATATATTACAAATACAACTGAATCCATTAAAAACTATTTATTGAACTTATTTACGGTACTCGATTTATAGTCTGCTTTTCTCATGGAGAGGAGCTGCAAGCTGTGGAAGGTCGGTAGCTCAGCAGTTCGAGACCGGAGTGTGCCGCATGACGGAATGAGCTCCCGTCTCTAGTTCCAGCTCCTGCCAACCTAGCAGTTCGAAAGCAAGAAATTGCAAATAGATAAATAGGTACCACATTGGTGGGAAGGTAACAGCGTTCCGTGCGCCTTGGTGTTAGTCATGCCAGCCACATGACCACGGAAACGTCTCCAAACAGCACTGGCTCTTCGGCCTTGAAATGGAGATGAGCACCGCAACCCTAGAGTCGAATTTGACTGGCTTTCGAGCAAGGGAACCTTTACTGTTACCTTTCTCATGGAGACTCAAGGCAATTTATTTTTTTCACTTTCTTTGTGAAATGTCCAGATTGCCGACACTATAGTTGCAATTATTCAGCTACTAATATATAAGTATGTGAATTTTTAAAATTTCTTACTCAGAGGCAGATTGGCCCTTCAACTCACTGGAAAAATTTCCAGTGGGCCACTGTCTTGGAAGACAACCGGTGGCCAGATGCAATCCAGCCTCAGTAGCACTGCCAGTGCTCCAAGGATCACCACCTGGCTTGAACAGAGCCAGTGGTGACAACACTTGAAACGGGCTCACCTATTACCTTATCCACCACAGCAAAGGTTCCCACATGAGGGAAAAGGCAATGGATAAGCTTGATGCAGCCCAAACCAGGTGACTCCTACCAGAGCTACTCAGTTCAGTTTACTCCTAGGCCATTTTGACAGCCCAAGATATCCCTGTCCTGAGTCAAGTCACATTTTATGACCTGTGAAGGTCTAGCATCTGCTGCTTGGGCCTTTTTAATGAGATGTTTTCTCACAGGTCACTGATCTCTTTCCTTTGTGTCTGGGAAATATGAACATCAGACGGACAGGCTATGTTGCTGTGTCTGACTGACAGTCTCCCTCTCACTCCTGGTCAGTATGTGGCACAGCAATGTCATTTCTAGCTCCACACATGGTCTTTGGTGGGCTGTATAGACCATAGACACCTTGCTGGTCATATTTATGCTTTGTTGCTGCAGCACTGCACCAGTTCACAGATAACCGTCCTGTCGATGTAGATGGAGTGATGGACTGTGTCACCATATTCCTCGCCTCATTTTCCACACAAAGCCTTGCATGCTACAACTGCACTGGCACAGCTACACTACCCTATTGACATCTGTAGTTTGCTGACCAGGTGCACCACTTCAAGATGCAAGACCTTTGCAAATGATCCAGTCCACTTTCCCATTGCGTAACAGGCCAAAGCAGAATATTCTACAGCTTCTCAAAGCTAGAATTAAGGTGTGGTATTATTTTTGCAAAGTGGGTCAGCACATAAGGAAGAAAGTCTTCTAGACAATAACATAAAATGCCATAATATCCTTGGCATGCTTATTGTCCGTCAACCTGCATTTCTAGTTCTGGTTAACATCACAGATGCTTACATCTGTAAAAAGCACCTTTGATGTTCAACAAAAGCTGTGCAACATTTTTCTATGAAATAAGAAAATACATATCATAACGTCAGAATGTCATTTAAATTAAGAACAATTTCATCATAAAACTACCTAACTAAAATGAGATAATGCCATAATTTATGCAAATCTCATACCCTTTTATAATTTCAATGATACGCTAATCTGATGATCAGGAGGGATTTGATGACCGAAAAGCTGTGCAACATTGATAGCGGCCAGCAGGCAATCCTAAATCTACAACATAAGATATGCAATAGTCCTGAATTTACACAACCAATAACATTATGTAGTACTTAGGAAAGCCACAAAATTCACATTTTAAAATCACACAGATATGCCTTTACAGATGTTACTATTATCTTATTAAAGAGAAGAGAGGGCAGGGGAGAAGATTCAGGTCAGATTAATATCCATATTGCTCAATGCCAGACTTCAACATACGCTTTCCAATGACCAGCTGAAAAATAAACACTGTCTTTACTTGTCTAACTCGTCCTTTTAACCTGCAAGGGTTAAGTATGTGGAGTCAAAGATTTCCCAGCAGACATTTCTAAACACCATCACTAACTGAACTTCAAGCTCAAATACCTCTGCAGATTAACAGGGGAAATGTCCCAATCATTAACTTTAGAGACAAAAGCCAAAACATTTAACCTGAATCGAAACTACCAAAATACATTTCTTTATTCCTAAAGTGCAGTAATGAACCCACCTAAAGATAGTTTTCCCCATCCAGAGCTTCAGAACTAACTGGGATCCATCATTATATTTTCCAACTAGCTGGGGAAAATTCTTGTCTAGGCAAAAAGAATACATGGAATGTCTATGCCATAATTCATAAATCTTGATTCTGGGGTCCTTAATCTCAAAGCGTTATAGAATAGGAAATTGCCAGTAAGCCCTGAAGTACTACCATGGCTAATGTGCAAGCCTGGAAAGAGCATTTTACTGCAGTTTGCAGGCACTTCCATTCCCTATCCCAAAGAGAATCACAGCTTTGCCTTCAAACACAAAATAGGGTAGCTGATAAGTGTTCCCATATGAAAGCCTAGAAATAGCAAGTGATTTCTAAGGCAGAGCATAGGGGGGAGGACCATCATTCAACACAGTGATGTCACTTCTGGGTAGTGAATTCGGCACCTGGAGTGGATAAACTTTTAACTACACCCCCCCCTTCTCCTCTGTCCTTTTCTATTCCCCCACTTCACTTCTGGCCCTGCCGGTCTGGTCTGGTGTGTGTTCAGCTTGCAATGGAGGGTGACACTTTCTTTCCCAAACAAAAGGCACCGGGGCTTGAGTGGGAAACTTTTCCTTACTGTCCAAGTCTGGAGCTATTGCTACAATCACTCACTCAAGGGGTCACTTGTACTTGCTTCTTATTTTTACCTTCATGTGTAGGACAGCCTTTCCTCGTTTCTAGGGCACTCTGCACATTATCTGCACTATTCTTGGCTAAAAGTGAAAAAAATAAAACTGAATCCTGATAAGACAGAGGTAAAACTGGTTGGGAAGGCTGAGGCCGTTTGACTGTGGCTCTGGGGGGGAGGCAGGTCAAACAACCAGACCTGGAAGTTCTTCTGAGTAAAAATATGTGGGATTAAGCTGTAAATCCCACCAAGTTAAATGCCAGAGTAATGAACCTGGAGCTTTAGAGCCACTTCACTTTGGCAGGTTTCTTCAGGATATTCCATGTGACCTATAGTATATGTATATATGCCTGTTATGTATTAGGGCTGGAACATTCCAGGACTGGGTACCAGAGACTGGCTGAGCTTGCAGCTCTAGAACAATAACCCACCAGGTCCCTAGAGGTGACCAACGAGAAACTAATGTTATGTAAATAGCCTATTGTTGGGGGTTGGGTGTGTTTGGGTGTGGAGATTGCATGCTATTTAAACAGGGCCGTTGCCCTGAGGTTTCAGTCTTTTTCCTGAAATCACTATAAAGCAGAGCTGATCACTATGCTTGCGGTCAGACCATCCATGGAACCCAGTATTTAACAATGCCCTTTACGGTTTGCACACTTGCCTCCTTTTTGTACATGCCCTGGACAAGAATGTGTAGAAAGACATTGCCTCTGGAATGAAAGGTTATTCAGACCCTTCCTTGCTGTTGTCTCGGGTGTTGTTCATGTTCACACAACCCTGAATACCCTCTTCCCTGCTTACAGATGCCCTGAAAACATAGACTGATATATGTATTTTCCCAGCTATAACATTCAAGGTGGGCACGTGGGTGTGGTCACACGCAGAGGGGAAATTGATTGCTAGCCATTCACCCCTCTCTTTAGAAAACCCCTTCTGTAGACAATGCCACTCATTCACCTGCCTATGCAGCTAGACAAATGGGACTACTCACCATTGTTATAGATATATTGCATTCTAAAGTAATACAGAGCTGGTTTTCAGCTGTGGGCATACACAGAGACACAGACAGACCCACCACCACTGTTGCCACACTGTGTGGCCCAGTCCTTTACCCAGAAATAATACCTACAGCAGGACTTATTCACAGTTGAGTATACACTTCTCCCCATATGCACATTCTCCGTGGGTGTGCACATTATTTTGAATGCTCATCTGCTCCCTTGCCTGATGCACCCAGCTGGCTGTAAATGGGCTGAAGGTGCCAATTCATCATGAAGTTATCCTGCACTTGAGTGTTTCCCATTCATTCTAACAAGCTTTGCCTGCCCTGGGACATCTTGCCTCAAATCAGATAGTCTCTTCTCCACGTGCCCACCCCAGTCCCTCTGTATGTCCAAATCTTGGCCTCTTCATGGATTTCTATCAGCCACAATCAGTTTGCAATTTCTTCCCAAATGAGTACCAAGTGACTTTTTTGTGTGCCAATGAATCTTTTCCCTCCCCTCCAAGTCTCATCCATCCTTCTCCTTTAAGTTAAAAGGGCAGGGAAATAAGATACATGGCTTGGTTTAGACCTGCAGAAATGAATGAAGAAGACTGACATCAAGATTTAGGATTGCCCTATGTACATCTTAGGCTCTCTCTCTCTCCATTCCATAGGACTGGCAGATTCTTCAGACTATTTTGATGGGTGGGGGGACGGGATGGGATGTGTTGTGTCTGTGGCTACAAACCTATGTACAAGTCCTGGAGAACACAGTGGGGTTTACTCCCAAGTAAACGTGCAAAGGATTGGGCTTGTAGGGTCTCTTTGCTAGCAAGGTCCCAACTGAACACAAGACAAACACTGCAAAAGAAAGGTAGAAAGAGAGTAGAGAAGTGTGTATGTATATGCTGGCTACCAATGCTCCCTCTAAGCTGTGGAGTCTTGTGAGCAAAAATTCTACTTTTGTGAGCTACTGGCATTAAAGTTGTGAGTGAGCCATTTGGCTACTGCATAAATCAGTTTGCTCTAGAGCCATCCTTCCTGAGCTACGACAAAAATGTGTGAGCTGGAGGCTAAAAAACTATGAGCTAGCTCACACTAACTCAGCTTAGAGGGAACACTGCTGGCTACCTAGAGAATCATCCAACACAGTGATGTCACTTCTGAGGCTTCACCCAGAAGTGATAATGTCACTGCTTCATGCAACACTGGCCCTGGTCACACTGGGGGGAAAGGTGCGATTGAAGTGTGGCTTTTTTGAGCTGCATCAAAAGAGACGCGTGGCGGCGGGATCAGACAGATCTCCGAGCTGCCGCGCAGTTGCTCCCCGGCACGATCAAATGCCCGGGGGGGGGAGCGAGGCAGCGCGCTGCGCATGTGCGCACCTGCGCAGTTTATGTGTGCACCTGCCCAGTTTGGCCGGGGGCCTCGCATGCTGTCAGAGACGGGCACACCGGCGATCCCACGGCCACCCCTGCTGCAGATTTTCAGGTAAGTAGTAGTGCTGTAGGAGTTTTTTTGATCCGCATCTTCGGCCAGAAGAGACAGATCGGGGACGGGTGCGCGCCGCTTCCCAGATGTTGCGGTGTGATCACGCCCACTTTCTGCGCCCCTGATCTGTCCCTCTCGCAGATCAAAGCCTCCCATGTGACTGGGACCACAGTCTCACTCCCTATTTTTGCTTCCATTGCCACAATAAGCAGCAGCCAAGGACAGAAGTGCAGGGGCCACCATATAGCTGATGGAGAATTTAGTTTCCAGAGCATTCTAGCTATGATTTTAAATAAGCCAGAAGGGGGGGGGGACAAAAAAGAAGAGCAAGTTTCTGACTATCAGAAGAAAACCCATGCTAGCACTGA
>NW_015165253.1:260424-292401 GCF_001447785.1 Gekko japonicus
CTGTCATAAAGCTTTCTGGGTGACTTTGTGCCAGTCATTCTCTCTCAATCTAACCCAGTTCACAGAGTTGTGTGGATAAAATCCAGGAGCACAGATTGACATATGCCACCCTGAGCTCCTTGGAAGAAGGGGGTAATAAAAATGTACTCAATAAATTAGGGCTGGTTCCAGGTTTTGAGGTGCTCTGGACAGAAAGTGCCTTCTCTCTGCCCACCACTAGGACGCCCACTCACACCTCCCTTCCCACCCCCAGACATCTCCACCTGTCTGTGTGTCATTCCCCTGTCCACTCATGACCTCCTCCCACCACCCCTGCTTACAGCCACCTACTTGCCCTTTCCTCAGAGGCACTGAGTGGTGTGTGAGGCTAGGGATGCCACTATGCTACAGTAGGCCCTGCCAGAAGCCAAAGGCCCTCCACGGTGTGCCACCTCAGGGTATGCTGCTTATGACAGCCTGGAAATAAAGATAATAACCAAAACACCTCTTTCTTATTTGCCTTTTTCGAGGACTTGGCAAAGGAGTATTAAGTATAGCAATCTGCACTGAGCCTGTTAGGAAGGGACTATAGGTCAGTCATAGAGCACATGCTTTGCATGTAAGAGATCATAGTCTCAGGCCCTGACATCATCTCCAGTTAGAAATGGGTTCTGGATAGCAGGCATACTGCTGCCAGTTAGAGCAGACATAGCCAAGTTAAAACAGACAAACGGTCTGACTCAGTGTAAGGCAGTGTGACATGATCCATAACTTATGAACTGGAAAACAGGCCCATATGTAGTTAGTTAGACCAAGACTACTATAATTCTCATTTATGCCAAATTCCATAAGACTGTGCATTACCTCGTTTTTCTCTTTTCAATTTCCTTTTGCACATTAATATTAATTTTTAAAACTGGCCATGTAACTATAGACATGTTTTTAAAAATAGTTCTGCCAAAATGCTCTCAATCCATGTTATAGCAATTCAGAAAGAAAATACCACTAATGACAGTATCAAAAATAATCAAGGGCCTTTCAAGAAAATAGCTTTAACTCTAGGAGAGGAAGCTCAGTTCATTCCCTTCAATCAAATTTAATTATCTCAGCAATTGCTTTAAAGAAATTCAGAAATGGCTATAATGAATCGAGGCACAGATGTGCCATCGCACAGATCCCGTTCCTTTGAACAGCTTTTATATAGGACAATCAAGTGGATGACAACCAGGACAAAATTAAATGAAGAAAACGGAAATTAGCCCCCAAATACCAAAAAAGTGGGGCTTGACTTTCATTGTTCTTCATTTATTCAGCGAGATCTGAGGTGGGAGGTATCTATATGAGGTTTTTCAAAATCTGTAGCATAATTCCTTAATGCCAGTATCTTTTATTTCCAAGTTTTATATAATCACATCATTTATCAGTTGTGGGCTATTGCTAGGGTTGCCAGTCTGCAGGTGATGGCTAGAGATCTCCTGGGATTACAACCGATCTCCAGGTTCACCTGGAGAAAATGGCCACTTTGGAAGGTGGACCCCTGTGGCGTTATAACCCACTGAAATCCCTCCCCTCCACAAACCCACTGAAATCCATCCCCACCCCAAGATCTCCAGCTTGCAATCCTAGCTGATGCAAATGGAGGCAATCTTGAATAGTTGTACACCAGAGGCTGAACTGCACTATACTGCAGATTAGTATCAATGGAAAAGTTAACATTACTTACCTTAGAAACAAAACATTCTGCTATAGCCACAGGGTCATTTTCACAGTTTTCCAAGTCTTGCAAAAGTTCACTAGTTTTTTGAAACAAAAAAAAAAAATTAGAATTCATAGAGGTAATTTTTTTACAGAGGCCTACATACGCTGGCTGTATTTTACTTTAACTTCAAGTAACCCCAGTAAAGTTGGTTCCTCCTGAAGGGCAAAGTTCATTTAAGATTTTTATTTTCTGTAACCAAGATTCTGCCTATTCCTTTGATGCTTCTTGCCCCAACCCCTTCCTACTGTTGCCAAAACCACCAGTGTTCCGTTAAAACACACACTCACTCATAGCACTAAATAGCTCTTGCAGCTACTGGTTACCAGAAAGACTGATAGTGCCACACACAACAGCTCCGGTACAAAGCATCACTGTGCTTCTGTGTGCCTCTCTCTCTCTCTCTCTCTCTCTCCCTCTCTCTGTCCCCCTCAGCTTCTAGCATCCAGTATCTAGTTACTCATGTCGGAAGGGACAGAAAGAGGGCAACAGAGCTGGAAAGACAGAAAGGTCAGGACTGTCTACATCAGGGGTGGCCAAACTGTGGCTTGGGAGCCACATGTGGCTCTTTTACACGTATTGTGCGGCTTCCGGCAGGGCAGCTGGGGAAGGGAAGGCTGCCAGTGTTTCCCTCCCTGGGTAGGCTTGAGGTGGGGGGTGGGGGAGCAGAGAAAGAAAGCAACTCTAAATGCATTCTCAAAGCTTTCTCTCTCTCTTTCTCTTAGATAAATAAATATCATTAGCAGACAAATATCATTGGACAAATAAACACCATTATCAATATCTGTTTTTACCCCTTTCGTTTTAATATATTTAGGCTGCTGTTTTGCAGTGAGCAGTGTTTCTTCAACAAGTAATAAAGATGCACGCATACACACTATGGAAATTGCGTATACTCCCGTTTCACATAACAGCTTTTTCACGGTGTGCTGCGTAAATAACATTAATTTACATGTCAACAATTCTAATATGTGAATTAACGCTCAAACATTCTTCCCACTCCAATGAAACAGATTCTTTCTGGAGATTTCCTGCAATTACAACATTGTGGTTGGCTCCAGCAGGAAACGTCCTCTTAGCGAGGCCACAAGCTGTGTCGATCAGGTCAAGCTCAGGAGATCTAGTGGAGGAGCGATTAAGAGCGTGGTCAAGATAAAGACTGACAATGAATTGTGAGTTAAGGAGCGAACTCTGAGTTAAAATGAGCGATTTGTCTTCAGAAGAGAAAATCCCCCCCCCCAAAGGAAAAACTTCCTGAGCAATTGGAATGTGCTGAGAGAGGGACGCCTCTCAATGCATTTGCATAAACAAAGGGAAGAAGGCACTCCAAAAAAGATGGCGAAAACTCTGAGAAGAAGGGAAGTAGATGTCATTGCACTTGTAGTGGAAGCCACCAAGCCGATTCTGGAGCAACTTGTTGGTATTAACCAGCAGCTTGCCAAGATAAATCAACAATTTGTGTCCCGGCAGCTCCAGTTGGCAACGATAGCAGAAAAAATGGAACTGAGGGCTTTCAAAGCGAATGAGATGGACACTAAATTAAACAGTGATCTCAGTGAGAAAAGGAGAAAAAGCACAAGAGAAACAGGAAAGATTTATAAGGATTTAACTCCTTTCTTGCAAGTGTTCTTAGAAAGTGTCATCTTAAATCCTGTTGAGAAAAAAGAGCTGAAGTTTCCCTTCACAATCAAGAAACCTTTGAGATGCCACGGGGCCCCGAGGGCGAGACCAGAGAGGAAGAGGCTTAAGACTGGTGGTTTTATCCCTTTGGACAGAGGAAGACTGGGCTGCAGAATTTGGAGTGAACGTCTAAGAAGCTATTAAGATTTTAGAGAGTTTTAGTATAGAAGTAAAGGCCGAAGGACTCTGGAAATTGCCTTTATGAAGCGAGCTGGAGGAGATGCTCGGGAAATCTTCTCATAACAAGTAACAAACTAACATATAAGCTTAGAAAGACATGTCCTCACAAAGTATATTGTTTATTAACAGCCTTTTTTTTTTTTACTAACGGTAGTTTAACAGGGAATGATATCCTAACCTTGGGTTTTTAGTTTCGTGTGGGTTGCCTTTCCTTTCTCCCTAATTGTAGATCCCCTATCCCTATTTTTTCTTGGTAGTTTTTGTAGTATTAAAAAAATAAAAAATCCCCCCCGGGGGCTTATAAAAATAAAATAAAATGCAAATCTGCTTATTTTTCATTAAAAATGTGTAATATTTGTTCAGGTCTTGTGGCTCTCAAAGATCTGATGTTTATTCTGTGTGGCTCTTATGTTAAGCAAGTTTGGCCACCCCTGCTTTGATCTGCTCTGCTGTTGTCCCTTTGACCGTAAATTGCCCTTCTAAGAGAAACTTCCTTCCTTTCAGCTGCCCATCCTTCTTCTTGTCTCACTACCATAGGAACAAGATGTGCTCTTTTCCATCTCTATCCATCTTAGCATAGGTAGATGGCATTCTAAACTGTCTCTGTTTTTCCCTATCCAGTATGTAGTTCCTTACAATAAAGGACTATAATTTTTATTCTGAAGCATCCAGTCTTATGTACAGTTGCCAACTACCAGGCGGAACAATGATGAAAACAACTGTGATGTAGTATTATGAAAATATATTTAGACTGCTGTTTTGCAGTGAGCAGTGTTTCTTCAACAAGTAATAAAGATGCACGCATACACACTATGGAAATTGCGTATACTCCCGTTTCACCTAACAGCTTTTTCACGGTGTGCTGCGTAAATAACATTAATTTACATGTCAACAATTCTAATATGTGAATTAACGCTCAAACATTCTTCCCACTCCAATGAAACAGATTCTTTCTGGAGATTTCCTGCAATTACAACATTGCGGTTGGCTCCAGCGAATCCTGCTCACACAGCATGGTCCTTCCCCAGTAGGGGGAATGGGTGACCTACAGGCATGAATTTAAAAGTCAACAGAGTTGTGCCAGGGGTCTTCTCATCTGGATATACATGCATCCCATTATACTGAGTTACTCATTCCCTTCTGTGTGTGTCTTATCTATGTAGATACACAGCTGTTTTATTATTTATTTAAAATATTTATATTCTACTTTTCAATTAAGAGGATGTCCGAGAGAGCCAAATTAATGGTTTTTAATCCCAATGCAGTGGGCCCTTTCCCTTGAAAAGTATTTTTACTAATGCTGTCCTCAGACAGTGGCACACAATGATGTAATTGTAAACAGCATTTTGTGTTAGCATTCTTGCTATTGGCTTGTGAAGGGAAAATATGTCACTGTTCATGTCTCAGTATAACCAGCTCACTAAGGCAGAATAACTGAAATGATCTAACCTTCTCCAGTCAGACCATTATTTTGTGAATGAAATACAAAATAGCAAGTAACAGCTAGTAGTTAATGTGCCTTTCATTCTGTAAATGTCTCAACACGTTTGCACTGAGTCTGGAGGACTTCAGGCTGCCAAGAACTAAAAGAAAGAGAAATGCAATACACAGAAATCAGTCAAAATCCAGGAGCCAAAACCACTCAAGAGGGCAATTATTATGTATAACTTTATCTTTTAATATAAATCTTGTTTTTCACATGCATCCCCTGGAGTTATTTAACACAATCTTTTCTTCACTATATTCCAGTAGATGTTAAACAGAGATCAAAGTGGAGAAACCACTCATTCTGACATACCTGCTGAAATGGCAATTGTTAACTAGTGAATACATAGTGGAAAGGGGGCAAAGCTACCTGTCTACCAAACGGTGCAAAATAACACATGTTACTATGCCAGCCACACTAAAGCCAACTCAAGATCTTTGACCTTGTATTCCATCATTCTTTAATTATATTATCTATATATGGAGCACTGCAATACAGAACTGCCTTGTCATAAGTCTCATAGGTTACACCAGAAGGATATGTGTATGTGTACACACACATGTTAAATTGTTTTAGGTATGTCATAAAACAATAAAGACTGTCTTGTTTTAGTGGAAAATCTGATTTATCAGAACATACTTTCTTGGATAAAAATTCGAAACAGTAGGAAACTCAGAGTACACAACACTCCGATATCTTCCATTGCTATTTCACTCCATGGCAGAAAACAGGCACCAGAGAAGTGAAAGCACAGACTTGGGGCGATTTCTCACTAGAGCTGCCTCGCAGCACAGCGCCGTTTGCCTCGACACAAACATGTCAATTTCACACCTGAAGCACCAGGGCTGCATTTTGACTCGGGGCTTCGCCCGATTTCCTCCGCAGTTTCGTGATCCTGGTTTTTGAGATTCATGAAACTGCAGAGGAAATCGGGCAAAGCCCCGAGTCAAATGCAGCCCCGCAGCCTCGGGTGTGAAATTGACATTGGTCTGGTTTAGTCTCTCTCCCTCTCCCACCACAGAGAAGTCAGATAGGTATAAAGGAAACAGGTAAGCCCCTAAATACTCATCACAGTCTTGTTCTGGGCTGTCATTCATTTGTCCCAAGTCCTATCCATACATGGGCATGGTTTAGAGTCAATGAACAACATCCAAGAAACTATCAGTGGGAGCCACTGTCAAGTATTCCTAGACTTTTTGTGTACGCTCTCTGTTTATACCACAGATTATTCTAGTTTGAAGTGCCAAGCCCTTTTCGACTTCAGCTTGCTGGAAGAAAAGAGTAATGAAAGCTTTAATTCTCGGTTTCCATATATGTTTTCACTTAATTTGTATAGTTACTTACCTATTGAAATTATAGATATCTTTTATGTTTCCAAACAAAGCTGATCGTTCCTCAGGACCCAAGGAGAGTTTGGATTGGTCAGTGATACAATCGAGGTAATCCTATGAAATAAATGAAAGGGATGTCTTAAACATGGCTATTCTATTCTTCTTCAATAAATGGAACTATCTTTAATTGTGCAAGTTGAGTCTCTTCCAGATCAGTTTCGCTTTATATTACTGTAATCCCTTCAGTAGGCCTACACTGAACAGTCAAGCTATTATGAAAGATAACAATACTTATCTGTTCACCAATACCAAAGGAATAAACCCAAAGACTGAATGCTTTGCTATTCTGCTCTGACTGTACCCTGTATGTTTTTCAAACTGCAAATGTATTCAGATTTCACCCACAGTGACAGCTTAATTATCTCCATTAATTTACTCAATAAGGTCAGTGACATGCTCCTATATTAAGGGATCTTTTAAATGAAAGGAATTATTTAAGCACCCAGATTTCATGCAGATACTCATATTTTTCCACGACTCTGCTTATGCTACCTTTAGAATAGCATTTTTAAAATTCCAAAACACAATGCAAATAGTAAGGCTACAGTTGCCAGTTTGTAAAAGAATAGGGTCTCTGTTCTTCTGCAGTGCCCACCTGGGACACTGAAATGCAACATGTGATACACTGAAATATATTAAGCCAAAATGTATTTGCTTGCCAGATTAGATAGACTACATGTTATGTACTCTCATGTAAACAAGACAGCTGTAAATGAAGGGGGGGAAAGCATTACTCTAACTCACTGATTTTGAGGTTACTTTCTATAGTGATTTCCTTTCTGGGCAACGCCTGCACCTGCCACAGTATCCCTTCAGATGTTTTTGGAGTATGTCCTGTTCGGATACACATTTCTGTTCAGGCAAGCTACTGCCCAAGCCCATTTGGCCTGTCACCCCATGTACTTTCGAGTGCACCCAGCACTCTGGTATCTCTACATACCGCAGTGAAAGACTGACAGTGATAGGACCACCTGGTCATTTGGTAAGCTTCCCCTGGTTTTCAGAACACTATTTGAAAGCCACCTCTCTAGGTAAACCAAAACTAATTGTTCCACAGTTACCTTCATTTCCTAAAGACTTACTTTACCGGTTCCATTTACCATTCATACGGGCATACGAATCACTTGTTTAGTCAATGCTTGAATGTGCAACGTGACTCCACTGGAAAAACATTCAAGTTATATCTGTGGCATTAGAACTGTAATGGCTCATTCTTTCATGGTTTTATCAAGCGTCAATGTGTAATCCAGTTTCCAGGTATCTCAAGATTAAAAACAATGTAAAATCCTATTTAATATAGCAAATAAGCTAGTGTATTTCCATAATATTTATAAAGAAACACTGCAGGAGGAAGGAAAAACAACAATGGAAAAGTGAACAACTGGAACCGTCTTAACAAAAACATATCATGATCCCTAGCCTGAGGGTTCAGACAACTTGCAGTGGCATTCAACCAATGACAACACAACATTCCCTAGCACTGAAATCAAGGAACACTGAAATGTCATCTAGACCATGAGGATATTTGTTACATATAAACAGGGGCCATTTTGTAGAAAAAGAGGTGCAGGAGCTCATTAGCATAACTTATTTGCATATGCCACACCCCCTGACATCACCGGAAGTGTGTCAGAAGGCAACACCCACCGCTCAGGCTCCACTGGACTGTTTTGGATTGCTAGCTATTGGGGGGGGGGGAACGTGCAGATCTGTCCTCGCAGAGGAGGCAGGGCTTATACTTGAATAAAACTTGGTCTTAAGGGTGCCACTGGACTGTTTTGGAACAGGGGGGCCAGGGGGGTGCTCTGCAGCTTACCTGGCTGCTTCTTGCTCTGACTGAGGGCTGCTGGGAGCAGGGGGTGGGGCTTGTTGCATGTGCCCACCCCCTGGGCTCTTTACTGCCGGAGCTCCGCTCCTGTGCGCTCCTGCAGGAAATGACCCCTGCATATAAACCACCTTTCAAATCCCACACAGGAAAATCACATGCAACAAAAGTGAGAACAACTATCTGGGAAAGTGTATGTTAACAATGGGTATTTTAAAAATTGTTATTGAATAATTTTTTTAATACACACAAGTCAAAATACATATAACACTTAGAAAAGCATACAAGGGTAACATAGTAATTTCAGATGTTTGCAACTGCAATATTTTAAACGAGCTGTTATTTGCATTTTGTGGTAGCAATTAGCAATGCAAGACACCACCACAGCAAATATAAGAGTGGAAATACACAACCTAAAGGCTTCTGCTGAAAATGGGAGCCCAATCTGAAGTTGTCCATATGTTCCCACAGATTTCAACCTATCTTACATCCAGACACAGTTATGCTATGATCTCCCTTCTCCTATTCCATACATTTATCTGTTCTGCCTAAGATTAAACAAAATGCTCAGTAGAATAACTTTGGGCCACTGGCCAAGCATTGTTACATAGGGAAAAGAGAAACACCAAAAACATGACTGCAATTATTGGTAATGGATTTAACATGCATCATTTGTTTCCTCCAAAATGTAGTTATCAGAAAATCTGAGGATACTTTTCTGAACTGAAGAATTTGTGTCAATTATGCCACAGTCTGTCCCAGGCACTCTGAACATTGATTGAGAGGCCAGAAGTCTACATTGCTGTAATTCTCTCCTATATGGAATCCAGAGAGCTACTTCGGACTCACCTTGAAATGCTGAATGGAATTTTTGACTCTCAATTTAAAATCTCATTTCCATGCTGTCTAACACGTTGAAAAATACTCCTTAATTTCAAAAGCTGTGTCATGCATAATGGAGAGACACTACTCAAATAAGAGCATACCCCAAAAATCTCGTTGGTCTTTAAGGTGCTACTGGACTCAGATCTACTGCAGACCAACACAGCTACTCCCCTGAAAAGAAAAGTTAAACTCCCTCAAACTCTTGCAACTGGTTGCATAGTTTTTGAGCCCTGGCCTGAATCTTCTGCATCACTTTCTTACTTCCACCGTATTTAGAATATGCCAGTCCAGTGGCCACAGGATTGGCCACATTCCAATCCCAAAGAAGGGCAATCCCAAGGAATGTTCAAACTATCACACAATTGCATTCATATCACACGCTAGCAAGGTCATGCTCAAGATCCTACAAGCTAGGCTTCAACAGTACGTGGATAGAGAACTGCCAGAAGTACAAGCTGGGTTTCGAAGAGGTAGAGGAACTAGAGATCAAATTGCCAACATTCGCTAGATTATGGAGAAAGCAAGAGAGTACCAGAAAAACATCTACTTCTGCTTCATTGACTATGCTAAAGCCTTTGACTGTGTGGATCACAACAAACTATGGCAGGTCCTTAACGAGATGGGAGTACCAGACCACCTCACATGTCTCTTGAGAAACCTGTATAAGGGTCAAGAAGCGACAGTTAGAACCGGATATGGAACAACTGATTGGTTTAGCATAGGAAAAGGAGTACGACAAGGATGTATATTGTCACCTTGCTTATTTAATATATATGCAGAGCACATCATGCGAAATGCTGGCCTGGATGAATCACAAGCAGGAATTAAGATTGCTGGGGAAAAGATCAATAACCTCAGATATGCAGACGATACCACTCTAATGGCAGAAAGTGAAGAGGACCTTAAAAGCCTCTTGCTCAGGATAAAAGACGAGAGTGCAAAAGTGGGCTTGAAGCTCAACATCAAAAAAACTAAGATCATGGCATCCGGCCCCATCACTCCTTGGATAATAGAAGGGAAAGTCGTGGAAGTAGTGACAGACTTCACGTTCCTGGGATCCCAGATCACAGCAGACAGTGACAGCAGCCATGAAATTAAAAGATGCCTGCTCCTTGGGAGGAAAGCGATGGCAAACCTAAACAGCATGATAAAAAGTAGAGACATCACCCTGCCAACAAAGGTCCGCATGGTCAAAGCAATGGTATTCCCAGTAGTCATGTATGGCTGCGAGAGTTGGTCTATAAGGAAGGCCGAGCACCGAAGAATAGATTCTTTTGAACTATGGTGCTGGAGAAGACTCTTGAGAGTACCTTGGACTGCAAGAAGAACAAATCAGTCAATCCTAAAAGAAATCAACCCTGACTGTTCCCTGGAAGGCCAGATAATGAAACTGAAGCTCAAATACTTTGGCCACCAAATGAGAAGGGAGCACTCACTGGAGAAGACCCTGATGCTGGGAAAGATTGAAGGTCAAAGAAGACGGGGATGGCAAAGGATGAGATGGTTAGACAGTGTCATAGATGCAACGAACATGAAGTTGAGCAAACTTCAGAGGACGGCGGAAGACCGGAAGGCCTGGTGTGATCTGGTCCATGGGGTCACGAAGAGTCTGACTCGACTGTGCGACTGAACAACAAAAGCCCAGTATGGCTGCACACATCTCCAACAAGTGGGTCAAATTAACCCATAACTCTAGTATGGCAAGTCTGCCCTCCACCACCATCTCTTTTGTTTACCCTTTTTTAAAAGGAGAAGGGGGAAGATGGGGGAGAGGAAAAGAAAGAGCAAAAGAACATGTATACCACCACAGCAGTATTACCTGTCAGCAGTCCTTCCCAACATGCACATTTTCAACCTATCTGAAGAAATACCTTTCCGTTTAGCATTTTCTTCAGTGACCTGTAGTAACTCCACATTTAAAAACACGTCTTTCTATTTAATATACCCTTGATAAACCTAGAATTTGCTCTGGTTAGGAAATACGGCCCTATTAACAGGCTGGAGACTTATAACAACTAAACTTCATGATATCTAAACTCTCCAGCAGACATTATCTATAGCCCTACTTTACATTCCACCTTGACTAATTTATGACCTCATCCATGGAGTCTGTTCCCTTAAATATGCTTGTACATTAAGTCATTATAACAATGTCTCTGGGGCTTCCTGAAACTGTGAGTGACCTTTTGTTTTCACTCACAAGATGCCTCCGAGCAGAGATTTTAAAGCTTTGTGAAGCAGAAAGTATTGCTACACACACAGCATCCTGGGCCAACAAGTGAAAAACGAGTATGAAACAGGACAGGTCATTTCCAACTACAATTGTAAGGCTTATTTGCTTTTAAAAGAAATGTAGAAAGCTAACTGAGCTCATCCAAAGTACTCAGCCCCAAGAACACAGAAATGTATATAGAAAATGTAACCTTTTAAATAAGTTTATAATTTATTTTTCAGTTACAGGATAGCTTGTAAGTGGGCATGTGTGAAACTTACAGGAGAAACTGCACTTTTCACGGTTCTGTTTCCCAACCTTGAAAGTCAGCATTCCATAGAGAAGCCTGCTAATAATTTTAAACGTTGCCTATTTCCAGTCATGTATCAATTCACCCAATATTATCAGTTCCTGATTTTAAGGCAAGCCTTCAAAATATTTTGCATATTCACATTTCAACCATGGATGCAATTCATCATGAGTTGTTATCGTTTTAAGGCAGGATGACCCAGGAACTTCTCTTGACCTTGTGCTTACTGAGCAAAAAATACAAATATTACAGACATAAAGGGGTTCTGAAATAGGCTAATACACTACAAGAGTACAGATGGCTGCAGATTAAAATAATGAGCAATTATTACAGTTAATTTGTCAAAATATATGGTGGATTTCATATCGCTCAGGGCTTCAGCATGTCCTAATCTGGTGCTGCAGGGGACCCTCTCAAATGGATAATATATCTCTACTACCCAGAATCACAGGCAGCGAGCAAGTTCTATCCCACTGCAGTGATGTTCTCCAATACAGTTATGTTTTCCCCAATTACTGCCACTCACTTGTATGTTTTCCTCATACAAGTGAGTGGCAGCAAATTTGATGAAACAGTGCAAATACTCAGGATTATTGTTGACTAGGAATAAGGTCCATTGTGGAAATAAATACAATGAACTCTAGAAAGAGGCTCCGGGCAGGTGCCCTGGCCTTGGCCACTCAGCGTCAATTTGCTGTGGTGACCTTGGCAGGGTATAATGACACAGAGATTACAGTTTTCTCCAGGGGGACTGATCTCTTTGCCATCTGAAGAGCAGTTATAATTCTGAGTGATCTCCAGCCCTCCCCTGGAGATTGGCAACAATGGTTTCCCAGGAGGAAATGGCTGGTTTGGAGGGTAGAGTCTATAGCGTTGTACCTGTCTTGGAGGTAGCAACCCTATCTCCTTCCCAGCCAACCATCAACATACCGTTATCTACCCCTCTGACTTCAGCTTTCCATCTCCCACCCACACACCTGGAGGCTCTACCTAGGAAAAGTCTTTCTCCTCCTCAGTGGGGACCCAAGCAGGAGGGGAAGTGACCTCAGCAGGGTATAATGACTCAGATTCTACCCTGCAAAATAGCCACTTTCTCCAGGGGAACTGATCTCTGTCATCTGGAGAGCAGTCTTGATTCTGAGTGATCTCCAGCCCTCATCTGGAGATTGGCAGCAATGGTTCCCCAGGAGGAAATGGCTGGTTTGGAGGGTGGAGTTGATGGCATTGTACCTGTCTGAGGTCACACCCTTCCTCAAACCCCACCCTCTTCATGCTCCACCCCTCAAATATCCAGGAATTTCCCAAGTCAGAGGTGGCAACCCTATCTCCTTCCCAGCCAACCATCAACCTACCATTATCTGCCCCTGATCTCTGCCATCTGGAGAGCAGTTTTAATTCTGAGTGATCTCCAGCCCTCACCTGGAGATTGGCAGCAATGATTCCCCAGGAGGAAAAGTACTGCCATAGGGGAACTGCCTGGCAGACCCTGCTCTGAAGTGGTAACTTGCTATGCCTAGGGTAGTCAACCTCCAGGTGGAGCCTGAAGATCGCCAGGTATCACAACTGAACTCCAGTCAACAGATCTCTCCCCTCCCCCAGAGAAAATAACTGCTTTGGACAGTGGGCTCTATGGCATTTTATTCAGCTGAGGCCTCTCCCCTCTCCAAATTCTGGCTCCCTTAGACTGGTCTCCTTAGACACAAAATATCCAGGAATTTCCCAACCTGGAGCTGGCAACCCTAGTCAGGACTGGCCCCAATGAGTTCCTCACAAAGGCCTGGAAAGGGTTTCCTTCCTTTGCCTTTTTACTGACAGAACCAAGCTTGGTTGCCTAGCAAAAGCCACTGAGGGAAAGGTTAGTCCCACAGGAGCCAAGCAGGAGAAGTTTCTTCATCAGGAGAGACAGCCATTTTGATACTTAATTCCGTGAGGAAAGAATGTCCAGGCTGGCAGTCGGTGGGGGAGAGGAGCAGACCCAGCACCCAGCCAATGGCACATGAGTACTCTTGAGTGGTGGTTGATGGGCCAATGGCTGATGAAGCACACTGCACAGCCAATGGGAGAGCTGGAAATGGCCAATACATAAAGGAATTATATATACAGGGTGTAAGAGTTGCCCCTAACTCCACATTTGGTAGGGTTGCCAGCTCTGGGTTGGGAAGTACCTGGAGATTTTGGAGGTGGAGCCTGGGAAGGGTGGGGTTTCAGAAGGGGAGAGTCCTCAGCAAGGTTAGGTATAGTGCCATAAAGTCCACCCTCCAAAGCAACCATTTTCTTCAGGGGAACTGATCTTGGTCATCTGGAGATCAATTGTAATAGTAGGAGATCTCCAGGTGCCACCTGGATGTTGGCTATCCTAACACTTGGTGAACCCATTATATTTTATAGGAGGTTTTTGTAGAGACATTCCTCCCTCCCCCATCATGCCTGCTGAGGCAGTTTAAATTCTGTGCAATAAAGTGATAAAATGTGGTTCTCTCTGCATAGCCCCACCGCATCTGTTTCCAAGATGAGCTGAAACATGGGAAACCAACTTCATATGAAGCCAAATTTGAGGGATCACAAAATAAAAGGAAAAAATATATTCAAAGAGAGTCATATCAGGTTAACCCTGGTCATTGAATAGGTCTGGAAACTCTTCCTGGAAACAAAAGTGGAAGTAAAAAAATTGATTTTCCACAGTAAGTCCCTGGTAGACAAAGATCAATGTAACCATGAAGCTTTTTTTATAACTTTCAATTGTTTATTCTGTTTCTTTGACTTCAGTGGGTCACTGCAAACTACCACTGCAAAGTAAAAACAGCTGTCATAATCTGAAACCATAACAAAAGGTTGGAAACTCCCTAATAACAAATCAGCAAGAGACATAATGAAACCTTACACAATCCTAAAACATTTATTAAAACAAAGCAGGGGGGGAGTTGAAATGTAATTGTTATGTGAGTAAGTGACCCCTTTATCTCCTGAAATTACAGCCAAACATCTACTTCCTTTTTTGGAGAGTAAAAGAAAGCCCCACAATTTCTAAAATGATTCACGGAACCAGGGTGGACTTAACACTGGCTGTTTGATAACTGAGTGTTACTTCTCACATTGTTCACCACATGATTTTCAACCAGTGGTGTTCAGACTGAGAGAAAAGTCTTATTCTGCAGACTTTTTTCGTTATCAATAAAATCTACACAAAGTTGCTTACCCACTGTTCTGACATTAGCAGGCTTCAAAGGTCTATGCCGAGCCTAAAAGGAATATTCAGAATCTCTCCACCTAGGATTGGCACAGTGGCTATTGCGGAGGGCAGGCATACATCTCAGTGGAGTAGTAGTTGAAACTGCCTGAACAAAGCTGGTGGCAAAATGTATTCTGGAAATGCATATCTTAGCAACTTTAATTCAAAAGGCTTTGTACAGATGGTACACAGCATACCCCGTACTGTAAGGAGGATGTCAACACACACAGGGTTGTCCTACAAGAAAAACCACAACTGAAGCTTTGAAGGTATGTCCTTACAAGAAAAACCACAACTGAAGCTTTGAATAGAGCTCCAGTGGAAGCCTTGAATAGAGCTCCATTTTGCCATGACAGCAGACAGCAATTACCTATTTCCTCCTCTCCTCACTAAGCTCCAAATACAACTATACTACTCTAGAACAATTAGAACAATTAAGGGTATGACTGGTTACGAAATCCTATGAAATCTTATGCTTACTGTTGGGGGGGCATATTAAGTGAGTGGAGGGTATGTAACTGATTACCAATCTAAATTATGACTAGAAGAAAAAGGTTGAACCTAGGTGGCAAAGCAGTACAACCTCTGCAGACTGGTGTAATAAGTCATGGCAGACTCTCCCAGTATTTAGGACAAGATGCTTAAATAGTTTTTAAAAAGGTAAAGAGTGTATAAACTTACAATGGTAGGTTTTTAATCTTTTGGAACCTGACATAGGCTTTTTATTTTAAATTTGTATCATGAAATTTACATGCAGGTTTTGTCTGATCATAATGTTAAAAAGGATCGAGTGCAGAATTTTCTATTTTAACTAAAATGTATTTTAAAAATAAAAGCAAATTATTCTGACTTTTACCAATGTCATCAGAAGAGCAGAGTGCACCCACAATGTGCTTTAGCCAACTTATTTCCCTGTCTGGTCAACTCAATGTATCTTTCAGAATCTAAAACTGCACTTTCTTTTTACACACACATGCTTTCCTCTAGAAAATAAATGAACAGGCTAAGAAGAAATTAAAAACATATTACTGAATGGGAAATAAAACAGGTACCTTAAGGGATGGATCCAGCCAGCTTTTTCACTTAGATCATTAAATTCTCTTTGCTTCTATAGCCCCTGTCCAACATGGCTTTTGTCCATGAAGGTCCCATGATCCCCAACATAAACTCCCTTTCTCACCAATGAAAAATCTGGTTGGATCCAAGCCTAGGTTTGGCAAGAGGGCACAGGAGACTATATGCTGGTGACATGCAGTAAATGCAGCAATGATCTGTTCCAGCAGAATGATCTGTTCCATGCACTCAGCATTATGCACATTCTTAAAACACCTACTTGCCTAATCTGATGCAATGATGATGATGATGATGATGATGATGATGATGATGATGATGATGATGATGATGATGATGATGATGCTTTCGATTTATTAATCGCTTTCCCCACAAGTGGGCTCAAAGTGATTTACAGTTACACTTTTAGACAGGGGACTAACAATGTTTCATAGGGGATAGGAAAGACAACATATAATTCATTTTTAATTGCACACGCCATAACTGCACAGTGGAAATGTCTCTGGCCTGGATCAGTCATGTTCTGAACGGGCTGCGTCGACCGGCTTGATGACGTTGGGGCTTCAGGACCCGTATGTCATATCACCACACTGCCACTGCCTGGCCGGAGCATCCCACTGCAGGGATTATTTGTAGCCGAGTAATTTCTTCCGCCTTCCGACCTGGGGCAGGACGTCCCCAACCACCTTCCCACAGGGGAGTTGGTGTGCCCACCCTCTCTAAGGAGTGGTTTCCATTTTATCTACTCGCCGAGGCTTTCAAATCGCTGGGTGGACGATGAGCTAGGGACAACAGGCTGGCTGCTCACACCAGCGCGGGACTCGAACTGACACAGTTCGGATGTTAAGGTAGTGGGATATACCCACTGTGCCACCGCTCTGGAATCAAAGCTCCAGCACTTTCACAGACACCACACACACAAAAATTTGCAAACAGAAGTGGCATCCTGTGTCAGACCAACCTTGTCAGTAATAAATTCTAAAATAATTACTGAATCTGCAGACGGTATGGAAACAGTGTTGTGTATTCACAGCCATGTGGACTGTAGATTTATCTTAAATTCCACACACATTACCTCTGAAAATTAACAAAAGCTATGTATTTCCCATTGTTCCTTTTTCTTATGTTAAGATTTTCTTTGCTGTGTTGAAGTCATTCCCAAAGCTAGCCAGGATCAACCACCTATTAAAGAGCCTTCTTTGTAAGATGAAGTCCTAAAAATAAAATGTAAAAGGCAGCAACTGAGTTGCAGCTCAATCATAAAAATAATCATCACAGTGAATCATTTCAAGGTAGTGCCATTTTACTTTTCAAGGTGATTAGTGAAATTCACAGAATTGGTCTTGAAATCATATCAAGCTTTGATGGCTGACTTGTCCTTGGCCTCATAGGGCAGCTTACCCTAAAAAGAAATATAGTTTTTAAGTCTCAAGGTTACGTTATCCTACCCATAAATCCATTACACTGCAGATAACTTCCTACAGACATGGAACACCAGGCTTATTGATCTCTGTGCAGACTTTACCACCCACCTAAAAGGATATGAACATGACCATAGCAATATCAAGCAGCACAGAACTCTATATGCAAAAAGTGTGAACTATATCTTGAACTTTACCTTTAGGACTAAAAGCCAAACTAGATGTTACCTTTTTTTCATGCATTTACAAGTGTTTCCCACAGCCACACAAAAGAACAGTCCAAACATGCTCCGAACAACGTCATGCCTCTCCTCCCCCAACCAGTTTCTATTTGCCTATTCCCAGGGCTATTTTTGGGCAGGAACGCACAGGGACGGAGTTCTGGCTGGCTTCAAAGTTCGCCACGCCCACTACAGCCAAAACCTCTGCGTGCATGGCTACAGAGGGAAGGCCTAGAGAGCGACCCCCCTGAGCAACTCCTAGGTGGGTGGGCCAGGGGGTTCTGGAAGGATCGGGGAGGCATTTAAATGCCCCCCTGTGCCTTCCCCGGCTTGTCCAACGGCCAGCTTTCCCGGGCCCCCCACAGCTGCGGAAGTAGGAGCAAGCCAAGGGAAGGCATGGGGTGTGACCTAACATGCTAATGAGCGGTGCTGTTGGGGGTGTGGCCTAATATGCTAATGAGGTTCTGCGGTTGGGTGTGGCCTATTATGCTAATAGGTTACTGCTGGGCTTTTTCTACAAAAAGACCCCTGCCTTTTCCTATCATAGTCACTGAAATCATCAGAGGATACCCTTTGAATGATACCTTTTTGTGCCCCAATCCAAGCTTAAAATGCAAAGTGTGCCAACCCTATTACTTCAGCCTCTTGTTTCTCTGTCTACCTTCTCCTCCCCTCCTTTCTCTTTCTTTTGTACACATTGTCACCACCTTCTCTTTAGGGGTGTGCATTCGGATCTTCCCGAGCGGAACATATACCTGAAAAACATCTTATTGATGTTTTTCAGGGATATTTCAGCATCCCAAAAGTATCTGGGATTTTTTGGGGAAACTGAAAACAATCCCCCAAAAACATCCTGGATATTTTTGGGAACTGGGAAGATTGGTTAAAAACAGCTGAGAGGCAGGGAGACTGCTCCCTGCCTCTCAGCTGTTTCCCCCCACTTCTTCTGCAGTCTCTTTAAACCAGGCTGATTTAAAGGGACTGCAGAAAAAATCAGGGGAAACAGCTGAGAGGCTGGGAGACTGCTCCCATGTCTCATCTGTCCTCCCCCCACTTTATTTTGTGGTCTGCAGAAGAAATCGGGGGGGGGGCAGCTGGGGGAGGGGGAACAGCTGAGAGATGGGAGCAATATGCTCCCACTGTTCAGCTGTGTTTTGTGGCTTTGCTGCTCCTGGGTAGTTGTTCTTTCCTAGCTTTTTTCATCTTGGGTCTATTGGACCCCCCAAAATTCGAGATTTCTGAAAAATTCCAGATCTGAATACTTTGCTGCTATTGGGATCCGGGTTTTTTCAGAAACTCTGAAAGTTTTTTGGGGTCCAATAGACCAGAACTGGAAAAAAGGGGGTGGGACTGTACAACCCTACTTCTCTTCCCTTGATGTCTTTCTCACTACTAGCTTTCCCTAGGCTACTGCTGCTTATAAGTTTCCTGTTTGTTTTTGAGCATGATAACTTTTTATTCCATGTTGTTTTCTGGTATGGGATACCCTAGAATAGGCAGGTTTCCCCCTTTCCTCTCCCATAACATTTTCAATTTGGATGATTAAGTCTGCTCCTAATTCCCCTAATCTCTACTGTTTTTACCAGTTTTCATTCACAAGTGATGTCATGGCTTCACAACACTCTTCCCCCCCCATCAAGTCACAGCTGACTTATGGTGACCATGTGGGGTTTTCAAGGCAAGAGGTGTTCAGAATTGATTTGTCACTGCCTGCCTCCCTGTCACAACTCTGGTATTCCTTGGTGGTCTCTCTTCCAAATACAGACCAGGGTCGACCCTGCTTAATTTCCAAGATCTGATGAGATCAGGCTAACCTGAGCTATCCAGGTCATGGAAGAGCAACACTGCTCCTAAACAAGTATACTGGAAGAGTTCTGTGAGACGGGGATGCAGAGACAGCAGTTTTATGTCCATTCTTCCATCCGAAACAAGACTTTCATTTATACATCTTCTAAATACTGCCACCACTCAGCTGTATTACATGGATTCCTATACAATGTTTTACACATTTTTCTTCCTTCCTAATGAACAGATGAAAAGATTGCCAAAGGGTGAAGTAGATTAACTCCCACCCTCTTATCTACACTGATCTGTATTCACAGTAGCATTTGCTACTCAGTCAACAGTGTAGCTGAATGATCTGTCCCATTGCCACAAGAAGAGCAGGTACAATAGCCTTAATCTTCTGGGCAGTTCTATAGCTCAATGAAGGAGGAGTTCCAATCCCTCTCTTTCATGCAGAAAGTAGAAAAACAGTATCTGTTGAAAGTTCATTTAGGTTACTGAAGGATTATGTACCAATCTTTCTTGAGTGTTCAAGTTCTCAAAATCAGTTTGGAGTGATTATGGTTGGAGATTATTAAAATTGCCTACAAGGATTAAAATAATGGCGTAGATGTCATTACTATCCAAAATTAATTTGGGCTATTAGTGTATGTCAAACAAAAACAAGATGATGAGCCCTGACTTGGATAGCCCAGGCAAGCCTGATCTCGTCAGATCTCGGAAGCTAAGCAGGGCTGACCCTGGCAAGTACTTTGAAGGGAGACCTCCAAGGATACCAGAACTGGGATGCAGAGGCAGGCAATAGTAAGCCACCTCTCTGAAACATCCAAACCTCACTACAAGAAGAAGAAGAGGTTTTTTTTATACCCCACTTTTCACTACACGAAGGAGTCTTACTGCAGCTTATAACTGCCTTCCCTTCCTCTCCCCACAACAGGCACCCTGTGAGGTAGGTGGGGCTGAGAGAGTTCTGATAGAACTGTGACTGGCTCAAGGTCACCCAGCTGGCTGCATTTAGAGGAATGGGGAATCAAGCTAATATATGTCTGTGTGTCTGTGTGTCTATATATATAAAACAAGATGATGTAACTCAGTCAAGACAATCAAGGAACAAAATGGACACATTACAGAAGATCTGATGGTAAGTAAATATCTTTCCCCAGCTGTACCTAGACAGGATTGCTGCTCTCAGCAAAGTACTGGAGAGAAGGAAGATGTGCCCTCTGCCCACAAATAGCTGCATGCAAACCTGGAAGGGTGCAGTTTCAGTCTATGCAGACCACAAGCAGCAAGAAGGACGCTACCCACCAGTTTCAGGCTCACTTTTAACCAAAATTGGAAGCTGGTAAAAGTGAACCTTATTGCAGATAAGATTGTGACACTCCCCCAGGACCTCCTGACCACAATTGAGACAGCAGGAGAAGTGGAAACCCCTTTTTTGTCTTCTGGTCTGATACTGGACCACTTCAATTGACTCTCCCAGGAGGAAGTCAACAGGATCCTGGCAGCAGTAAGGCCTACTACTTGCCTCCTCGACCCATGCCCTTCCTGGTTGGTGAGAGCCTGTGGGGAGAGCATTCGGGTCCCTCTGGAAAAAATTATCAACTTGTCCCTTTCTACTGGGACTTTCCTGGAGGCTTTGAAGGAGACAGTAGTTCATCCTCTCTTGAAAAAACCGTCATTGGACCCTATGGTCCTAACCAACTACCGCCCAGTGTCAAACTTACCGGTCCTGGGTAAGGTGGTTGAGAGAGCTGTGGCTGAACAACTCCAGGATTTCCTGGATGATGCTTCCATCCTTGATTACTTCCAGTCTAGCTTCCACCCTGATCATGGGATGGAGACAGCTCTGGTTGCCCTTACAGATGACCTCTGTAGACATCTGGATTGTGGTGGATCGACGCTGCTGTTACTATTAGATCTAACGGCGGCGTTCAATACGGTCGACTGTTGACCCACCGCCTCACTGACATAGGAGTTCAGGGGACTGCCTTGAAATGGTTTTCCTCCTTCCTCCATGGTTGGGGACAGAGGGTGGCACTAGGTGAGAGGGTCCCCCCACGATACCCACTGGAATGTGGAGTGTTGCAGGGGGCAATCCTCTCGCCAGTGTCATTTAACATCTATATGTGCCACCTCATCCAGTTAGTCCGGGGTTATAGGTTGAGTTATCATCAGTATGCTGATGACACCCAGCTCTATCTGTTAATGGACAGCCATCTGTCTTCCACTCCTACGAACTTGGCTGAGGCTTTGGATGCTGTGACTGGATGGTTGCAGCAGAGTCGGTTGAAGTTAAATCCATCGAAGACGGAGGTCCTGTACCTGGGTCAAGGGGTGCTGGATGTGGGCGCCAGGCTCCCCACACTGGAAGGGGCACCTTTGGTGCTGGCCCAGACACTGAGGAGTCTGGGAGTGACACTGGATGCCTCTCTTTCCATGGAGGCCCAGGTTGCTGCAGTTGGCAGATCTGCATTTTTCTATCTAAGGCAGATCAGACCGCTGAAGCCCTATCTTTCCCCCCCAAGACCAAGTGATGATGACCCATGTAATGGTCACTTCCAGACTTAATTAGTGCAACTCACTCTATGCAGGCTTACCCTTCAAGCAGATCCAGAAATTACAACTGGTGCAGAATGCAGCAGCGTGCCTGCTGACATCAGTGCCTGTGTGGGCTCACGTTAGGCACGTGCTCCGCCAACTGCACTGGTTGCCAGTTGAGTACCGGATTCACTTCAAGGTGTTGGTTTTGACCTTTAAAGCCTTATACGGCCTGGGACCAACATATCTAAGGGACCGCCTCTTCCCATATACACCTCGAAAAGCATTACACTCTAAAGATCAACACCTCCTGGTGGTCCCTGGCCCAAGGGATGCCCATCTTGCCTCAACCACGGCCAGGGCTTTCTCTGTTCTGGCCCCAGCCTGGTGGAACATGCTCCCTATTGAGACCAGGGCCCTGCAGGATCTTCTTCAATTCCTCAGGGCCTGCAAGACGGAGCTGTTCTGCCAGGCCTTTAGTTGAGGCAACGGGCACCCACATATGGCCTCCCTGAGGCTGCTGTCACCCATCCATTTACTGACCACTGACAACTGGCGTTTAACTCACTGCACCATTGGGCCAGAATTTTATACTCAACTGACGCTGTTTCAAGCTGTACCCATAGTTTTAATTGTTATAATATTTTATCGTGTATTTTAAAAAAATAATTCTTTATTATTTAATTTCATAAAACATTCCATCACCAATTCCACCCATGTGCGACCTCCAGGCAATAGATACATAAATAAAATTCCATACAGTATTATATCACAATCAATCCAAGTACAACTCTATTGCTCTGTTAAACTTCCATCTTAATCTTATAATCAGATTAACCTCTCAATTTCCTATTAACTGACTGATCATCCCAAATTTTTTAAACTTTCCCAAATACCCCGCCATCCTTCTGAACCAGTCCTCCTCCTGTTCACTAACCTTTAACCCATTTATTCTATGTATCTTCATCGTAAGACACTCTACGATTATTATATTATTCATTTTATCCCTCCAATGATTAATCGTCAGTTCCTCGGCTTCTTTCCAATTCCTTGCTATCACTTGTCTTGCTGCTACTAGCATCAAATTAATCCATTTACATTCCTCTTTTAACCTTAACCCTATACCATCCAAACTAATGTGCCATTGCTTTAGATATTCTTACCCTTCTTCCCACAATCCCCGACACTTCTATACCAATCTGATCCCAGAACTTTTTTACCAAAGGACAATCCCACCACATATGACTTAACGTTCCCACCTCTCCACATTTCCTCCAACAATTTTTACTCCCTGATTTTGAAATACAGTACAGCTTAACCAGTGTGTAATACCATTTCTGTATCATCTTCAAACACTGCTCCTGTATTAACCTAGACATTGTAACAAATGGAGGCAACCTAAAAATCCTTTCCCAAAATCCAAAATTTTACCTTGAATATCTGTTTCCCAATATTCCTTCAAAACTTCTCTCGGTGATTTCCCTATACCTAATAAAACCTTATACAACTATTTTTGCCTTATCTTCTCCATATTCTTTCACCAATTTTTCAAAAGGAGTAATAATTCTTTTACCAATATGATTAATTTCTTCCTCCTTCAACAATGAGGAAATTTGACTTTTTTGCAACCAATTCATCCTGTTCAATATAATTCTCCTCTTCCATCATCCCTTCTGTTCCCCAAATCTTTTTCAGCTCTTTTATCATAATCTTCTTTAATTTATCTCCTACCTCCTTTGATATTGATCCCTTTAACGGGGTAAATTTATCATAATACCACATTTTGGTAAGAGGTAATATCCCCGGAGCGAGCTCTTTCTTCCACTTCTCCCATACCATATAAGGCCCCAGAAAAGTTGATAATTTGTCACCTATCATCTTCCTCCTTTTCTTCCTATCAAACAGACTTTCCTTTCCTCCTACCACCTCTAAATTTTCCCGTTCTATCCAACCAAGATCTTCTCCTAACTCTCTCTCCAGCCAAATCATTAGATGCCTTAATTGATATGCATCATAATAAATACTAATATTGGGAATCCCCCCATCCCCCATCTTTTATTCCATAATATCTATACCTACCAGCCGTCCTTGGTTTCGTAGATGCAAAAACAAATCTATCTATAGCTCCTTGCCAGTTCTTCAATATACGTACCGGTATATGTCAAGGTAATACACAGAAAAGGTAAGTCAGCCTAGGAACTAAAAACATTTTAACCATTGCAATTCTTGTACTAATTGACTCTTTCCTCCTCCCCCATTCTCTCATTTTGGCTTGTATTCCACTCCAAATTCTTTTATAATTATACTCAAATATTTTTTATCATTCCTAGGAATATTTACCCCTAAATACTTCACCATTTTATTTGCCATGGGGCTACCCAAAATTTTAGAAGCCACTAATTTTATTTTCGGTTTAACATTAAAACACATCATTGAAGATTTTGAAAAATTCACTTTTAACCCTGACACCTCTTCAAATTCCTGTGATACCATTTTTAACGGTGCCATTGAAGACTCCAAATCCTTAATTGTCACCATCATGTCATCTGCATACAATGTTAAAAGATTCCCATCTACTTTCCCTTTTCCTGGAACCTCAAAACCTATTATTCCTTTATTCTTTTTTAATTTAAGCACCCTATCAATTGTGTTATACATTTTTTAAGTCTCACTGCCATAACTTTTGCAAATATTCGATAATCCATATTGGTGATAGAAATTGGCCTATATGAATCCCTTAAAGTCTGATCTTTCCTCGGTTTAGGAATTAACACCAACCTTGACTCCAACCATGTAGATGGGGTAGTAGATCCATCCAAAATTCCCTGAAACAATTCAGTCATATGTGGCACCAATATATCCTTAAAGTGCTTATAAAACACCGCATTAAACCCATCCAGTCCGGGTACAGATTGCACGTATAATGTTTTATTGTGTTTTAAATTGAAATTGTATTTATTATAATGATGTTACCCACCCTGAGCCCATTTGCGGGATGGGCGGGATATAGACGCAAATAATAAATAAATAAGTAAACCATAGCCAAGTTACCTTAACCATGATTACATCCAACAGTAGAATGATTTGGGGGCAGGATTTGCACACAAGAGGCGAGGGGAGAGACCCAATAAGGGAAATGGTGTCTTTAAAAACAGTACACAATACATGGAGAAACATGAAATGGTGAAGCACATACCTATCAGTCTGCATTCTGTCACACAGATTTCAAATAAACACACGAACCCCCTAAGCAAGTATTTCTGAGGCCCATATTCCCCTGGAAAACAGTCATGTCTGCCTCTGCATATGTAGTATTACCCTCTGGCTTTTAAAAACAAATGCGCACCTAGTCTTTTGGGGTTTGCGTGTTCAAAGAAAAAATGCAAGTTGGGAGACTGGATGGCATGGCCACAATAGCAGCCCTTCCCTCCCCAGGTGATATGAAATACTTTAATCACACCATGGAGAATGTCATCATACTTATAATTAGCTACTTGCTGATTATACTACTGTCAAAAAACTCAGCATGTTCATGACTGCCTACAGGAAGGCAAAGTAAAGCCTCTTTAACATTTCAGATTTTTATTTTTTTTACAAAGTCAAGCCAATTTCCACAGGGCAGCTTCAACAGCCCTGCTTTTGTTTGTTCTGCTCAAAGACTAGCCACCTTCCAGGATAAGACATCCTGTGTGAACAAAGAAAATTCCTTATAGCAATAACTCGCCCATAATCCTGGGAAGCATACAAAAAATGGGGCAGCTGCACTGTGTCCACCCAGTCTTGGGAAAGGGAGACATTTGCATATCCTAAGGCAGGAGGAACAATGCAGCAAGCCCCCTTTTCATTATGGCAACTGTGTAAAATATTGCCTTGGACATGCCGCTTTTTACTAAGATCCTTCAAGAGTGCACAAAGGCTGCAGATCCTAAAGGTACTGTCCTGGGAGTAATCCCCACTGAATAGTATGGGATTTACCTCTGAGTAAACATGCTTAGGCTTGCTCCCCAAGTGTATTGGGTAAGGGTAGTGTTATTTTTGGACATTGGTATTTTAATTAGTTATTGTAGTTTTATTATACTGTAAGCCAATTCAATTACAGTTTTGTAGGGACATGGGATGTGACTATTTTAAATTAAATTAAGAAACGTTTGCTTCGTAGATATACCTTTGGTATCTTTGACATCAGTAACTAAAAGCTCAGCACGTTAACATCAGCCTGAAATGCAGCATTCTTCCCTACCTCCCCATTCACCTTCCACTTTAGCACTGCCACTCAGATTATGCTACAAAAATAAACAGAAGAGGGACAGAAAGGATACTGCAAGAGTTACAGCCAGACACACCCGTGCAGAAGTGTAATAGCTCAAAGCTAAAACCATGGCTTTGTTTGGGTGTGTGGGGTTCCCCCCCCCCCTCTTCCCCATTAGAACCTCTGCAAGAGAACATTCAGTTGCAGGATTTATTGGAACTCCTTTCAATACAAGGCTGGTAAGTCCCAGATCTGCACTCACATATGCTATTCTTAACAGAAAACTTTAGAGTTGTGGAGGAAGTTGGTGACACACACACACCAGCTGGGCGAATAAGAAAAATCACTCATTCAGTTTTCAAGGAGACAGGAAGGATGTTGGGAGGCCATGGGAATGAGGGCCATGAGAATGAGGGCCATGATGGAGATAAGCCTAAATCACAGCACTTAAAGAACAAAGACCCATCATTCAACACCATCCAGAGCTTCCCTAAATCCTTGAGGTAGGGAAGAATATGAATGCAAAACAAATAAGAAAATGCTATAGGCTCAAATGATAGGAAGGTTTGTCTCATGGTTGATCAACTGAGAAAAAGTGCTAAAAGTGGCACTGGCAGCAGAGATTTGTAGTACTCCTAGACCCAGGCGTGGCTATGGCATTGTTAAACATCTGCCTCATGTCCCATGCTTCACTACTCCCCATCTCAGTAAACTACAGTCAAAACCTTACCAAGACCTATGGTAAGGTTTCTAATGAACTACGGTGGCATCACTTACAGGTCAAAGTACATGAAACACTAGGACATCCATGAGTGGACCTCTCTCTCGTTCCCAATAGGTAAAAGCCATAGAGAACCCGCATCTGTGATCTAGATTGGGACCACAGCATAGAGAAGCAGAAGGAATTGTCTCATTTATCTTGCACCCAACTTCATTGCTATTTCTTTATTAAAATATTTTTATCCCACCTTTCCTTGTGGCTCAAGGAAGCTAACAAATCATAATTTAAAACACCATAATTTAAAACTGACAAAATAAAACCCCAAATAACCCCTTCTCCCCCAAAAGATACCTGCAGTTTACACCCCATTAAAAGCTCCAGCAAATAAAATGGCCTTGATGTAACTCTCGAACATTTCTAAAGATTTAACCCCACCTCACCTCTTCAGGGAGATTACTCCACAGAGTGGGAGCTACAAAAGAGAAGGCACATGCTGTGGTGTTAGAGAATGAGTTTGATATTTTGCTTTATGGACTATATTTATTGCTACACACACAATGGACTGTGCACACACACACATAGGCTCAGAGAACTGTACATTTTAAGTCTCCTGTTGTGATGTAACACATAGAAGGTGCCTATACAAGGCTTACATGTGAATAAGGTTTCAGCTACATAGTTACCAGCCTGGTGAAGAAGCACACACCTCCATTATGGTGAGCAGTAAGAAACAACAACTTGAGTAGAGACAGCCCCCATTGCAGAATCATTTGTGGTCATGTACGACACATCACTGCTTTGTTCCTGCATTGGTTTTTCCTGCCAAATGGACATTTGGTTCACAATGAGAATGGCCAGCTTCATCAACACTACAATGGAGCATCCTGACGCCAAGGTTTTCACACCTGCCCAGATGCCCTCCTTTGAGTAAGGTTTTAGATTACAATATTGGCCACTCCTTATAGGTAACCTCCCACTCCTATAGGCAACCAATAGGATTGTTTTTGGGACGGACTAACAGGTAGGTGGGTCCACAGGTTGGAACAGTTACCACCCATCTAATGGACCCACTATAAAAGGTAAGGACCATTCACCTGGCCCTTCCTAGCTAGCAACCCCCGCAACAACCCCTGTCTGCTTTTTACTCCTCTTGAGTCCTACTTGCTATCCCCAAACCCTTGCCTCTACTTTGATCTCTTGATCTGCAGTCAAGAGACCCACACGTTCTGGCTGGTTCTGGTTGTGTTTGAACTCCCTTTAGTTTCTATTTCTCCCTATACATTCTAAGGAACTTGATTGAATGTGTGAGTGCATCAGTATTGTTTGTATGAGATTTATTTTTCTTAAGTAAAAGACATTTATTTTAACAACAACAGCCTCGTTATCCTTCTCTGGTAACCCTTGGTGGGAACAGGACCTTGGTATAGTTGGCAAGGACCCATTTATAAATTGCCAATTGCTGTAAATAAAGCAATTCAGCTAACAGTGGCTAATGCCAGGCAGGCTCTATTAAAGAACAGCCAGTAAGGTGTAATTTGAAGACCATAGTTGGTGCACAGGAGATATATGGGAAGAGACAGTCTTACAGATATGTGGACCCTAGGTTGTGAAGTGCTTTAAAGGTCACAACCATTGCCTTGAATTGGGCTCAGAACTGGCAGCCAACATAGCTATTTTAAAATAGGCAGAATGTGTTTCCTACCAATAATCGGGCTGCCGCATTCTGAAGCAGCTGAAGTTTCCAGGTTGCCTTAAAGGAAAGCCCAGCACAGAGCACACAGTAGCCCAAACTCAAGGTTACAAAAGCATGGATTACTGTGGCCAGATCAGCCAAGTCAAAGAGGGGCATGAGCTGGTGAACCAAATGCAGCTGATAGGTCAACTTGGCCATTATACCAATCTACTTTTCAAATACCAAGGCTGGATCCATGAGCACTCCAAGCTCTTAACTTGCTCTGCAAATTCCAGCTCCGATGTATCACTACAAACATCAGCTTTCCTAACGAGCATCAGCTTTGTCTTGTCTAGATTCAGCTTCAGTGTAAAAACAACACTTCAAAGTACTGGTTCAGAGCCAAGGCAAATTTAGATAATGAAATACAGAGCTGGGTGCTACCTGCATACTGATGTCACTCACCCCCAAAGCTATAGACAATCTAATTCAGCAGCCTTGTTGAAAAGCATAGGTAACAGAATAACCCTGTGGCACTCCACAGGACAAACTGATTCTGCTGCTGTGATGGAAACTCTCTGTCCAATTAGACAGAAAAAACAGAAGCCACCAAAGAGCTACTCCCTTAACATCAATTCAGTATTCCAGCTGATGGATAAGAACGGAATGGTCAAATGGGGCCAAACGCTATGCATAGCTCTAACATATCAACAGTGATTATTGTCTGCTGTCCAGCTTTAAATGAAGATCATTCACCAGTGCAGATAAAGTCATCTTGGTTCTGAACCCAGGCCTGAAGCCAAACTGAAATGAGTCAAGGGCAGATCAACATTCTGGAGCTATCTGCCTCACTGGGGGGAAGCATAAAGTAATATACAAGCAGCCAGTATGTTTCTCCCAGTTGGGTAAAGAGTAGCACTGTTTGGGGTGGGGGGGAATTATGAAGAGAGAGGATTAACAGCCCCACACTTTGCTACTGTAGACTTGAACTGAATCAGGGCCCACTAACAGTTGTTGCCCACTAATGAAAAAAAAAGTGTAGGTGATCTATTCAGAGATATTCTAACACTGCACCTAGTTTGGTTCTCAAACTCTGGACTTCATTTCTGGTTGGCTGCAGTAAGAAACAGGATGCTGGATTAGACAGACAATTGTCTGATCCAGCGGAGCTCTTATCTCTCTAGCTGAAAAACTGGTTTGACAAACACACAAAGAAGACGGTAGCTTTAATGAAATTTCCAAACACTATCTCAAAATCTGTGCTTTCTGCTGCACACAAAAAGAATTAGTTGTTTTAGCATTCTATTACAATTGCTTAAGAACCTCTAAAATGTTTTCTGCCTGGAAGATTTGACTGTAGAACTAGAACCTAAAGCAGTTGTGCAGGAAAGGACTTGTTCCTGGGGATTAATTTTTTTTAAAAAAATGTGCCTTTATCTATAAAACCTTGGTAATCTTTTTTCCCTTGCTGTCTGCTTTTGTGTGTCATCATCAGACCAGTATTTGCTTTTCTGGATTAGCAATGTACTTAACACAGAGAGTTGCCCACAGCAACATATTATAACATCTGCAGATTATGATAAATCTGTGCTGGACGGGGGTGCCAAGGCATCCTAACCAATGCAGCTATAAATTAATATACCGTAGTTCCTCTACAAGCTTGTACATCACTACAGGGTCACTCATCTTGACAAATTGTTCTATACATTCAAAAGTACTGCATTCTATAGAAAACTCCATCTCATTGACAAAGGCAGAAATGGATGCAATTAGTGTACTAATAGTACTCAGGAGATCTTGCATCCAAGGGCACAGTCAATGGTTGTTCAGGCTTGCCACCTCTTATTCGCAGTGGGCCAAGTGCCATCCTAAAAGTCAGGAGCACTTTTCACCTACTCCATCTTATTAGAAGACTTACAGAATGTCCATGATGTCTTTGCTAGGGAAAAAGGCAGAAGAACCCCCCCCCCCCAAAAACAAAAACCCCCTAAAAATTTCAACACGTATTTGTTCTAGATTCCTTAAACACAGAACCAGAGGCTATGAAAAGCCCTGATCTAAAAACTATACTCAGGAGATTTTGAAACTGACAAATCAGAAAAGAGCTATTTAGTTAACAAACTTGAGCCTTTTATAATTAATTAGAGCCAACCATCATGCCTATTTTCTGTCATGGATGAGCCCTATATAAACAGATGAAGCTGTCTCAGTATTCTTATTTACAGGAACAGTTACTTGTCCCGTAACTCCACAGCAAACTGCCTGCACAGCCCACAGCAATGGCAACTGAAAGCAAGCCCTACAATAAAAATAATACATTACATGTGTGTGTATGTGCACTCACAAACAGACCCCCTTACCTTCACAATGCTTTTTAAATCCTGGACGTATGTCCTCTCTGTGTCCAGGATTTCTTGGACCACTCTGTCCACATAAAGGAGTTTTGGACTTGTGGGCTCACTAATCAGGGACATGACACAGTTTTTACTGGTTTCCTTTGATTCCACCTTCCATGGCATATTGGGCCTTCTTGCCAGACTTTCCTCAGAGGTCTGTTGCTCTACAGGGTTATTTTTTCGTAGTTCCTTGTTGGAAAATCGATGGGCTGGACTCAGCTCTAGATTTATAGCCCCTGATTCTTTATCCTGGTTGAATAAACCCAGATGACTGTTCGAGACTAAGGTGGTCCTGCTGCCAAAGGAACAGTGACTATCCCTGGAAGACGCAGAAGACGATGTGGAGCTAAAGCTGACTGGACGGTCACTGTCTGACAATTCCATGGTCTGGATTCCACGGTAGCGGAGCTGTCTGTTTTCTCTGTGCAGGTCTGCTCCTGGTGCCTTGGAGGTCGTGCCCACCATTACAGGAGGCAACTCATCAAGAGGCAAGTGGTAGCCATCTTAAAAAAAAAAAAAGAAATAGCTGTTATTGTTACCATTGTCATTACAAATAGCAAACAACTGTTATTAAAATACATAAATGTCTAAGAAAGAAGAAGTGACAATGTTAAATACGCTGGCATTAAATATGCACAATTTTTTCATATTGCTAGCTTGTTTTATCAGGTTCTCTCACCAGTTCCTTCCCACAGACTTGCAGTCTTGTAGCACCTACCTGGCTGCCTGTGTTGAAAAGGAAAACCTTTCCAACAAAAGGTTGAAACTTGAAACAAAAGGTTTTCAGACAAAACCAACCTGAGAAGCTTTTGTTAAAAGACTGATCTACACATTACAAGTGTGATCCACCAGCTGCTTTATGTTTTCTCTTCCCACTTGGGAAAAAGGTGACATAGGGAAGCTCATATTACATAGTTCAAGAACTCCTGCTATAGCATTTACTGCAATAATCTCCAGGTTCCACCTG
>NW_015165253.1:292452-293977 GCF_001447785.1 Gekko japonicus
ATACTTAAATTTAAAAATGTACATGCAAAGAAACAATACAGCAATAGAGTATCTAACTGCTGAAGATTAGTCACACAATTAGTATTGTATAGAATTTCTTTAGTTGGCAAAAAAAAGGTTATTTCCTTGGGTTTCTGATAAAGAAACATATATATGTTTTATCAATGTTAAAGACCCACTAAAATAGAAAATTGCTATGATGACTGAGATTGGCTTGGAACCTGGATAAACAAGATAACTGTAAAAGCCTTCCGCTAATTTATCACAAGATATATAGCAAAAGATCTGTGACAAAGGACACCTGATTAGCTGCCACAGCTGGGTCATAAAGAGTTCCCGTTTCATTCAATCATTTTGTAGTCTTTCTTCCTGCTGCACTGATATGTTGTCTCTCACTTACAGATAACCTGAATGCACCAGTAAGTCATGTTTGCTTTGTCAACATTGTATTGTTCATTAATGTAAACAAAAAGAGCAGTTCGGTCAATTAAAAATGGAAAGAATCATTAGAATTAAAAATATATATAGTCAAACCTTTTTATGGATTCCACAATGCACACTTTATCTTCAAATTATTTTATGTCCTCCCAAAAGAATGACGGTCAGCTGCACTACTTCTAACAAACTTCAACATGACTTTGGCAAATACTAAGGCAAAATCTGAAACCTGCAGCACAAGTCATAGGATTTGTATATTGCAGCTTTCTTCCTGAAAATTATAGAAGTTAAGAGAGATTCAAGGTTCTTTCTCCTACTCCTTTTCTTTCTTTCTTTTTATTTTTTTAAGCCCCCGGAGGGGATTTTTTATTGATTTTTTAAACACTACAAAAACTAGAACAGAAAAAAGGGAAAGGGAAAGCTACATATAAGGGAGAAAGTAAAGAACCCACTACTAACTAAAAACCCAAGAGAGGAGATCTCCAACTTGCTTTTTATACTTCATTCAGACTTTTCATCTTTGTACTTCTTATGAACTGTGTCAATCTTTTAACCCTTTTAACCATCCCCAGTTACATTTAATTGCCCAATAACAGTGCCCCCCATCATCCCCTAGAACCAAAGTTCTCAAAGGCACAATTCAGAGTCCTTCAGCCTTTACTTCTTCGTCTCTCTCTTCCGCAGTTTGTAGGAACTTTTCGGGGCTGATGCCCCCTGCTCAGACAAAGAGTCCTCACCAGACAAACCAGTTTCTAGCTCTCCACTGGACTTATCATCCTCTTCTTTTGTCTCGTCCTCCGGCCTTCCCAGCTGCTCCTTTAGAAACTCTTGAGCTTTAAGAACAGAGTCAATCTTGACCTTCTTCTGCTTGACCTTGAATATTACTCCTTCTGGAAACAGCCATTTATATCCAATTGAGTTTGTTTGGAGGAAAAACACAAGTTCTTTGTATTTCTTTCTGCGTTGTCTTACTTCAAATGGAATATCCTTTAGCGTTCTGACAGCATTCTCCCCCACCTTCAGGGGTGTCGCAGCAACTGCTTTCAGGATAGCATCCCTGACGTGCCTCTTCGAGAATCATACTACA
>NW_015165253.1:294067-327379 GCF_001447785.1 Gekko japonicus
CAGCCATTTCCTTTACTTTCCCAGCATCCTGCTTCATTACTTGAATCAAATCCGTTATTTGCGTTTGTTGAGCAGTAATGCTTGTTGTCACAACTTGCAGCTGCTTTTGTTGTACAGTAATATTCGCTGTTACCACAGACATCTGTTCTTTAAAGACATTGAGCTGTTCCAGCAGAGGGCGCATGACCTCTGTCATCGCATTCGTCGTCTCACTGGTCATTTCCGGCACCTTCGGGGACTCTTGTTTCGCTTTTAAAAGTTTCTCTTTGTCTCTGTCCCTCTTCCCCGCCATCTTTTTCTCGTTTGTTTGCTTTTGCAATAAATTTTAAAGTCTCTGAATATACGCTTATCTGTATAGCTCGATGAATGAGTACTTCTGGGCAATTTCTTGTTTATTCTTCCACTCCCTCCCCTTTCGCTCAACAATTTATGGACATGGGAGGCGTCCCTCCCACCACTCGCTTCTGCCGTTTCGCCGCTTTGGGTAAGGAGTGTCTTTTCGTTTAAAAATCAGTTCTCATTTGACTCACGTTCATAGTTGGTCTTCCGACCCCTCTTCATTCATCATTTCAAATGCCTGATCTCCTGAACTTGATCCAGCTAGCTTCACTTGTACCATCAGGTCTCTCGGCTGGACGGACCACTGGAGCAAGGGGGAGCCTCGATTCCCTCGCATTCAGCCAGAGAAGAGGCTACCCCCTCAAAGCTCCTTGGCCAGGTGCCCTTCCCTGGGCTCCTGGGGGGGGGGTTACGAGCCTGATCACCCCCTCCATCCGCCAGAGCACGGAGACACCCCCGGGAGGTCCGAGAGGTGAGTCCGTGAGCGTGCCACCATCAACCAGAAGGCTCTCCTACTCCTTTTCAAAGATGCAGCTATGCACTGGGAATGAAAGCCCCTTGTTCAAGAATATTTCTCTACACTAGCTGAAAGACTCCTTTTAAAGGGATTTTTTTACCCTCCTGCTTCCTCACTCCAGGAAGCACAGGGCCTCTGTTACAGTGGGATGCCAGCCCTTCTACCTTTTTGTCCAACAGCACTTTGGTCACCAACAAGAGGAAATGCAGGGGAGGCCTGGCACACCAGTGCCATGCCGGTTTACTGATAATTCCATTAAAAACAAGGCAGATGCTCTAGCATTTTGCATTTTAACATAGAGTTTTTGCATAATGCTAGAGCATCTGCCATGTTGCTTCTGTTTTTTACTAGAAGCGTTGTAGACATGCCAGCACGATGTCACCACACCATGCCGCACCTCACATTTTGTTGGGATATTGCGAGTTCACTCCTGTCAGTTATGAAAGAGTTAACCTGTTTATATATGCTAATTCTTAGCTAGTTAGCTTAGGACAAATTAGATCTTAGACATGTATTTCCCACCAGAGAAAGGGAGGTCATATGCCTAAGGAAATGGGATCAGGGCCAGCTATTGGATATCAATTTTATTGGGATGCTACATGCATTTTGTCACATACACAGAAAGGTGGTGACTTTGGGGAAATTTTCTACCTCCTTTCTTCTCACTCACACACAAGTTCTAGCAAACACATTGACAAGACATAGAATAGAAAAACTAGTCAGGATATTTGTTATTTTCTCTCCATATTAACCCTTTTCCCTTGTGTTCTAGTAAAGTCTTTTTCTTAATCTAAATACGCACGTGTGGCTACCTTCCTTCTTTTTACTCTGCTAAATATCCATCCAACACATTTCCTCCCAGGAGCTGCCAGCTGCAGCCTGGCAACCCTGCACAGATGGGAGTTAGTTTAGAGATGACAAAGTCCTTATGTGCTAAAATTAACTGTAAAGGTAAAGGTTCCCTTGCTCGAAAGCCAGTCGAATCCGACTCTAGGGTTGCGGTGCTCATCTCCGTTTCAAAGCCGAAGAGCCAGCGCTGTCCGAAGACGTTTCCGTGGTCATGTGGCCGGCATGACTAAACACTAAGGTGCACGGAACGCTGTTACCTTCCCACCGAAGCGGTACCTATTTATCTACTTGCAATTTCTTGCTTTTGAACTGCTAGGTTGGCAGGAGCTGGAACTAGAGATGGGAGCTCACTCCGTCATGCAGCACCCGGGTCTCGAACTGCTGAACTACTGACCTTCCACAGCCTGCAGCTCAGCGTCTTAACCACTTGAGCCACCGCAGCTCCTAAAATTAACTGTACCACTTCATAATACAGGTGGTGGTATGATCCACATCAGAAAGTTTCTTTGCACTGGAAAAAAAAATCTCCCTGCAAACGGGAAAATATCACAGCTGGGAGAATGTTTCCACCACAGTGAGGATCACTGTTACTAATTTGAGAATCTGATGGCTAAAATCTAAAGTTTAAATACAAAAACAATATGAAAATTCTAATATACACAGTTCTAGCTAAAGCTGTTCTCAGATTCAATCCCCTTCATATATACTCTCCAAGATAAATGTGTGATAAAACTGAGAAGAGTTTTTAGTGGACATCTCATGAGGCAATAGCTATACTTTTCAAAGGTAATGTGAATAGGGTCCCAAAGGGAACATGGAACCCCACATACATGGACCAGTGTGGATCCCTAACATTTAATAAGAACTGATGCTCTTGTAATGTAATATTATCCATTTCATTTAGTAGCTTTTTATCCTGTCTTTCTTCAAGTAGCTCAGTGTAGCATACATGGTTGTCCCCTCCATTTTATCTCACAACAACCCTGTGAGGGGAGTTAGGCTGAGAGACAGAAGTCACCCAATATATTCCACAGCAAAGAGGGATTTGAATCTGGATCTCCCTGGGGCTACACCAACTCTCTAACTACCACGTCAAAACATGGACCTGATTTTTCAACATCAGAACTTGGGCTAGTTCATGCATAACGGATGAACCACAGTTTGGCCATTGTGACAATGCTCAGTGTTTCTCCCCATCCCCTCCAATTCTCTTTGACTTCCTAGTTCATGACCAATGGTAGTTTGCTCTTACAGCCCCAAAAAGAAAGTAACCTACTGTGGTTTGGAGGTAACCTATCGTTTGCTAGAAACCAGAAAGGCAATCTTAACTACTACCCAATAAAAACAGAGGTGCTATTGGTGTGGGTTGACCAGGAATTGGAATATCTCCTGTTCTGGATGGGACTGCACTCCCCTAAAGGAGCAGATTTGTAGCTTGGGTGTGCTCCTGGACCCAAGCCTTATCTTGAATTGGTAGGAGTAGCCAGGAGTGCCTTTCACCAGCTTTGGCCCTTCCTGAGAGGCAGATCTTCCCACTGTGGTGCACGCCCTGTAACCATCTAATTAGATTACTGCAATACATGCTATGTGAGACTTCCTTTGAATACTGGCTGGAAGCTACAATTGGTATAGTATGCTGTGATCACAATGTTGACTGGAGTGGGTATGTTCCCTCTAAGCTGAGTGTGAGCTAGTTCATAGTTTTTTAGCCTCCAGCTCACACATTTTTGTCTTAGCTCAGGAAGGATGGCTCCAGAGCAAACTAATTTATGCAGCAGCCAAATTGCTTGCTCACAACATTAATGCCAGTAGCTCGCAAAGTAGAATTTTGCTCACAAGACTCCACAGCTTCCATCTATGTTACTGTTGTTCAGTCACACAGTCAAGTCCATCTATCATGTGGATCAGCCCAGTATTCTGAAAAAGGCACGCTCCAAAATTTTGTGTTAAGCTGACACTCAACTGCAGATAATTCTTTGATTCTCAAGCCAATGGCAGCACTAGCATGCTCCATAGTATGGAAGCCTCTGTACCTGTTGCAGCCTACACAGTGCTGATTGTGCCCTCTTTGCCACGTACACTGAGTTATCTGAGCAGGCACAGAGGTTGAATACTTGCTGTGCAGGCTTCAACAAGCAAAGATCCAAAGTCTACCAACTTTTGATTTTAAATTTTTTTATGTTGGCTGGCAGAAGGGCTCTAAGTGAAGGGCAAGAGAAGAAAGTAAATGAGAGAACAGACTCTGCAGATGTTAATTCCAGTTCAGCATTTTACTATACCCCCATCCAGTGTGACGCAACTATGGAAAAACTACACTACACATGTACTCCAAAATCAAACGTGCAGTATCATGTGAACCGATGTGACAGGCTACGCCTCAAGCTGGTAGCATCATGCATCACAGTGTGAGCAAAGACACTTTGCAAACCCTAAACTGACCCTAAAAAAATAACTTAGGTCCCGGTCACACGGGCTGGAAAATGCAGGGGGGAAGTGTGGCTGTTAGCCTCGGAGTAAAGTAACGTGCGGCAGCCCAATCACATGTCCCGTCGAGGTCCCGTGTTTAGGCCGTTAGGTGCCGATCACACGGCTATCCTGCAGTGCGGCAAAGAAGCGGTGTGATCACACTAACAATCGCTAGGCGCCGCTTCCGTGGCAAACGGGATTTTTTTTCTCGCCGAAGTTTGCGCATGCACGTTAGTTTGTGCGCATCCTGTGGAGACTTACCAAAAAAAAAACCCATCTGGTTTGCGACAGGACATGGACAAGCGCCTGATGCCACAGGATTCATGCGGAAACACGATCAGACGCCCACCCTTGCCCCACGTTTTCCAGAAACTAGTACCTCATATGTGGTAATTTTTTACTCTACCCTCATCCAGTGTGACACAACTATGGAAAAACTACACATGTACTCCAAAATCAAACATGCAGTATCATGTGAACCGATGTGACAGGCTACGCCTCAAGCTGGTAGCATCATGCATCACAGTGTGAGCAAAGACACTTTGCAAACCCTAAACTGACCCTAAAAAAATAACTTAGGTCCCGGTCACATGGGCCGGAAAATGCGGGGGGGAAGTGTGGCTGTTAGCCTCAGAGTAAAGTAACGTGCGGCAGCCCGATCACATGTCCCGTTGAGGTCCCGTGGATAGGCCGTTAGGTGCCGATCACACGGCTATCCTGCAGTGCGGCAAAGAAGCGGCGTGATCACACTAACAATCGCTAGGCGCCGCTTCCGTGGCAAACGGGATTTTTTTTCTCGCCGAAGTTTGCACATATGCATGATCGTTTGTGTGCATCCTGTGGAGACTTACAAAAAAACCCCATCTGGTTTGCAACAGGACATGGACTAGCACCGGATGCCACGGGATTCATGCGGAAACACAATCAGACACCCACCCTTGCCCCGCGTTTTCTAGTACCTCGTATGTGGTAGTTTTTTACTCCGCATCTTTGGCGAGAAGCCACAGGTTAGCCACGGGTACGCTACGCCTCCCAGATGTTCCGGTGTGATCGCGCCCGGAAAATCCGTGGGACAATCGTGCCTTCAGCGCAGCAAATGCTCCGTGTGAATGGGGCCTTAGCTAGTTTTCTTGCTTTCTGGCCCACTACCTGAAAGGTAAATTGCAAATAAGGGGTTGGTGGGTTTTTTTTTGTACTCCTTGTTAAACTATTTTAATGGCAATTATTTTCTTTGGATGTAGCAGGTAAAGAAGAGGAAGCTCCATACTGGTGGAATGAGCTCCTGGAAGAGATCAGGGCCCTGTAGGACAGTAAGACGGAGCTCTTCCACCAGACCTTTGATTAGGAGCCGCATCAAATATCTGAGAGTGACCCTGTGCCCTGGCCTTACCATCTTCAGCCTGTCCTCGCCACACAAATAAGTTGATCAAACTGAGCTGGTGTGTGAATACCATCACGATTGTCACCTGAGTAGTACTGTTTATCTAGCAACCTCTGTTCTTGCACTTTATTTGAGTATTGTTCCAGCACTTTAAGATAACTGACAATTGATTTGTTTATGGTTGTTTTTATGAATGATTTTATTCGTGTTGTCGAAGGCTTTCATGGCCGGAGTTCATTAGTTGTTGTAGATTTTGTTTTGTTTGGCATACACCCACTAACTGTTGTTGACCCTCTTCCCTGGCTGTGTTGTGTTGCTATGTAATTGGAACTCAAACAAGACACAGCCAGTTTGGTGTAGTGGTTAAGTGCGTGGACTCTAATCTGGGAGAACCGGGTTTTATTCCCCACTCCTCCACTTGCACCTGGCTGGATGACCTTGGGCAAGCTGTAGTTCTGATAAGAGCTGTTCTTGAAAAAGAGCAGTTTCTGTCAGAGCTCTCTCAGCCCCATCTACCTCACAGGGTGTCTGTTGTAGGGAGGGGAAGGGAACGGAGTTTGTAAGCCGCTCTGAGACACCTTTGAGTAGTGAAGGGCAGGGTATAAATCCAATCCTCTTCTTCTTATTCCAAGACACTGAAATGCTAGACAACACATCCAATTACCATGTCAGATTACACAGGGAAGCCACTGAAATTCATAAACATAAACACAATTTCAACAGGAAAGAAGAGTGTTTAAAAATAAATAGGACATGGTTTCCTGTCCTGAAAAACACAAAATGTTCTATATCTAACAACAGCACTACGGATAAAATTAGAATTTCAACAGCCAATTCATATGCAAAAGAACCTCCTCAGGAAAGCTCCTCCATTAGCATGTCACAGCCTGGGGAACTCCTACAAGAAAATGACTCAGCCCTACCCCACCTTCCTGCGTAGATATAAATTACCTGCCTACCATTTTTCTTCTCACATTGACACAGAGAGTACTCCATCTTTCTTGTTATTAGTCTGAAGATGCCAGTCACAGCTGCTGGCGAAACATCAGGTACCACAATACCAAGACCATGGCCATACAGCCCGGAAAATCTACGACAACTAATATTTTGGGTAACCTAATGATTTTGATTGCATTTATATGTACTTTTATGTAAGCCGCCATGAGCCTGCCTTGGCGGGGAGGGCGGGGTATAAATTAAATGAATGAATGAATAAATAAATGTTTCTCTGTTCACTGTGTACATGCCTGAAAGGGGCATATATGCCAGTGATTCTCAAAGACTGGAACAAGTTCCCTTTGGGAGCTGAAGAGTATCTCTAATGGTAGAATGGTCCAGGGAGGAAAGGAGAAATTGTGTGTGTGTGTGTGTGTGTGTGTGTGTGTGTGTGTGTGTGTGTGTGTGAGAGAGAGAGAGAGAGAGAGAGAGAGAGAGAGAGAGAGAGTGTGCAGTGGAAAGTGAAAATTTATTGACAGAATACTTAAAAGTCCCAGTTTCCCACTACATTGTTGGCATCTGTTTTTGTCTTCTTTCATCTTGGTGACTGGTACAGCTCTCTTTTTTTTGCTGTTCATTTCTCCCACCAGCCACATCCTGGGTAGACAGAGCAGAGTAAATGTCCTCTAGCAGCGGACACTCTTTGAGTCACACTAGATTTGCAGTGATGGTAATAGTTTCATTTGCCATCACCCCAATGCGATTTGGAAAGGAGGCAGTTCGAAAAGAACCAATCCTTTGTTCCCTGGCACAGCTTTAGGAGAGAGCTACAGACCTCTTGTTCTACTTCTCTTTTTAATGCCAGTGAGCGCTTACTACATCACCCCTCAGATTTTCACATGCAGTAGTGGATTGTTTGCACACAGTAGTGTGCGAAGATCTTTGTAGAACAGGTTACTGGAGCTGTTGGGAGATCCAGAAGACAGCAAATGTTCAGAAGTTGGACCTTTTAAAAATGTTTGAGACACACTTCTATACGATATATTGTGTTTTGCCATATGTGGTTGTATGCCCTCTGTGCAAGAATGTGAGGGATGTTGTGAGTTGTTGTTCTGTCCAACTATTCAATTGTAATCCCAAACCCTGGTGTTACATAAGCAAGCTTTGGGCTCACATACTTACCTCATGGACTGCACTCTCCCCTTTCTCTTCCTATTTGAAGCCAACAGTCATTAATATCTGAACTGGCTGCCATGGTTTGTGCCTGCACTCCAAATCAGACTTGCAAACCTCTGTTTGATCATGACTTGCAATCCTGGTTTGGTGAGGAAGCAAAACCAGAAACAGGCAAGGCAGGATATAAATGGAAATGAATAAATAATAAATAAATATGAAAGGAGTGGTGGTGGTAAGAATTGCAGCATGAGAGAGACTGAGGCTTGATTACCTAGTACAGAATGTCAAGCCATATGGTTTGGTGCAATATATGAAGCAGCCATGTATGAGAGACATGAGTATGCTCCAAACAGACATGTTACATGTTCTGTGTGCTGTCCAGAATGGTTGGATGTGTGCACACATGCATGTACATGACTGCATGTGCACACTGACTACAGCTTAGCTTACTTTCTTGAGTGGAGTTATCTGCGTTGCAGGTGTTTCGTGGTAATGGATTCACTTTTCCTCCTTAGTTCTAGTTTCAGCACTCCCCATCTGTAAAGCGGGTAAATGTTTTGTGAAATATTATCAATAGTTTATGTCCTACCACTCTGCTCAGCAACATCTGAATCTTGCCTCCAGCCTCAGGAGACTTCCTCCAATGAACCTAGCTCTCCTACCAGACACTTTGTTGAGCCAAGCACTATGATACAAGCCTATATATTAAATTCCCTGACAACATAATGCATGTAAAGATTGACCTGTATTCTATGGCCTGCCTCATTTTTTTTTAGTTATCCCTCTCTAATTTCTATCACTTCTCTATCTACTCTATATACATTAGTTCCCATTTTCTGATTGGCACAACTGTACTGTGCCTGTATGTAGTACTGTACTGGATGGCACAACTGTATCTGTGGGGGGCAGATATTATCTGTGGCTGATACTCTTTGATGGCAGGAGGCTAGTGAGTGTACCTCTGAATCTGCCTCCAACCCATAGCCCAGCACCAGAATCCTAGTACTAAGTGGAAAAGAGTTTTACTCCAAAAATTCTAATGAAGCAAGGCTAGATTCTGGGTTTTGTGGGAGAAACTGGCAACTAGCCCAGAGATCAAAAAGCTGCCTTTTTCTGGCTTTTGGCAACCCAAACCCTGGCACATGCTTTTGACATACACAGTTTTTGTCCCCGCCGGGATGCCTTTGAGCAGGCCTAATGAGGCTTGGCATGATGAAAGCAGTAAGTGACCCCTGAGTTCCACAGCAGAACCAGCTTGGCTGTATATTAAAGTCTGCAGCTAAATTCCATGTTTTAATGGAATTTAGTGTCAACTATATTTTGCACAATATTTTTACAAATGGTTACACCTTATCAGCCTTTAGGGGGAGCTAGAATTCAAATAAATACACAGTAAGCCTGCAAGAACAGGTAGCCGTATTAGATGATTTCCAAAATCATTACCGCTTCAGGGCTTCTATAAGCGGTAGCTTACACAGAAAACATACATAGGCAGATCTAAATGCTTGACATGAGGTCTGTGTAACAAGCAACGGCCTCACTAAATTCTTACCTGTCTCCTGTAACATTTAGCTAGACTAACTGGTGTTATTCACTGCCTCACTCCACACACCATCGGTTACTAGTAGTAGAGGCAGGAGGCATCATGAGTCCTAGGAAACATTACAAGGAAAAGAGAAAAATCTGACACAGGGCTACTATTTTTTTTTGTCAGCAGCCATATGTCAAACGTAGTTGTTCTTCAGTATTTAAAATAAGGCAAAGAAACACTTACTTTGCACATTTTCGTACTTCTAAGTGTGTGTGTGTGTGGGGGGGGTGATTTGTGCAAGCCAAGCAGTGGAAAGAAGGATAATTGCATGTTTATCAACACTCACAAGGAAATGTGTTTCAGCAACATGATCCTTTCTTGTTCATACCTTTCCAAAAATGTAGTTAAGTTCCCCACCCTGTCTGGCCTATTCCCTGTGAAGTTACTTACCGCCTTCTGACACTCCAAAAGGCTTTTAATTAACAAAAAAGTGACCCACAGAGATTTTTTACAATGCCAGGCATAACTGTATAGATACCACAAGTTACAAGATCACATGTAAAGTAAGAATTTTCCCACATATGTTGATCTAATATTAATTTAAATTATGTTTTTAAATTAAATGTGCCATACTCTACTTTCTATCCTTAATCATAACTTGAGCTGTGTTATTACCTGTATTTCCCACAAGCACTTAAGATCTCTCTTTTGGGCCGTTTCAAAGACCACAGTCAAATGCATATTTTTCTATTCTGAGACCAATATATTATAATGCAGCTGTAGAAACCCAACAATTTAAATTTTAAACTTCACACCCATTTGTATTTCATATATTAATTGTAAAAACTAGACATCAGCCATACAGTTTAATGCACTATCACTGTCACCTATCATACACAGAACTTTAAAATTATCTTCAATTTAATTTGCATTCATACATCCAAAGCCTTTGACTTTTTATGCTATATGCAGTCATATTTGAATATGTTCTTAATAAGATGTTAATATGGGAGTTTTCAAGCAGTGAAAGTCAACACATGCAGAGTTAGAAAGTTTACTTAAAATTGTTGAAATCAAAATTAGTTCAAAAACAAAATATATTATGAATTTGAACATTTGTACATACAGACACATGGAGCTGAACAAGCACTGCAAGCAATTTGGCTAAGAAAATTGTTATTTAAATCTAAAGTTTGTAATGTTTCTGTGACAGAAACATAACCAATTAAGGTACTCAGAACATCAGTAACATCAGAAAATACTTACATGCAGAATGGATAGCTCAGCTCTATTTTAAAACACTAATTTATATTCCAAAGAACACAAGTAGGTGAAGTAAAATCTGTATTCCACACAGAGCTAGCATATATACCTGTTTTCTAAAGCTGAGACACTAGATGTAAATCATTCAATAAATACAACTTGCAGCCAGTGAAGCATCTAATATTACGGATTCCTAAACCACCACCCCCAAACCATGCTACAGTGGGGTTTCTATAGCAATTTCAGTTTATGAGCAGCAAAAGATTCATCCACCGGTTTGCCTTGGTTTCCAGGTTCAAATGTGCTATCATATCGTATTATACAGCCTTCTGTCATGCCCTATCGTGAGCTAGAGTCCAGAGCCTTTCTGTGAGGAAAAATTCTCTGCGACAGTACCTCATCACTGTGGAATGTCTCCAGCTCCTTAAGGAGAGAACAAACAAGTTCTTCTCTCTCTCTCTATGCTCCCTCAAAAACTCGCAGCTTACCTGCATAACTGAAGATAAACCCATCCTCCGACTCCAGCAGCTCCAAAATTACTTCATTGGGGCACTCGAGTAAAATGAGAAGGTCTTACTAGTCTATACAGCTCCTTCGGTAGGAATATTGCATGAGTCAGCTTTTCGCTATCGAAACCCTAAACACAAAAGGCTCCACAGAAACCTGATTCACAACTTTCTCACTGCCCGTACCAAACGCAGTCCTCGGCATGGCTAAGAGCCTTAAATGAAACATGACATCATTCAATTCAGGAGCAGGACAATAGGCACCACTGTGGGTAACTTTAAAATGCACACTTCACTGAGCAACCCTCTGCAAACTATTCTTTTAGGCACAGCGCTGGTGGGGCGGGGGACACATCAAACAGTTCAAAAACATTGTGGTTGTTTTCCTTCAACCACTGATTCACACTAGACAACACTAAGAAAAATACAGAATGTATGTCAGCAGGATGTCAATGCCACACTGGTGGCGGTGAATAAAGGAAACTGGGAGAGAAAGTGATATATTTTATTGGACCAGTAACTTGAGAAATCTTTGGCACATTAAAGTGTCTGACACACTGCATAGCAAATTTAACAGCAACATTTTGCTGTTATTTTTTTTATAGTTGAAGCATTTTGTAAAGAAATGGTAGTAAAACATTAATACGATTTTTTAATGAGAAAGATGCACTTTAAGTCATTCAGCAATAATACAAAACAGAGAAGACCTTGAACATAAACGTTACATAATGAAAACATAAAGGTGGTAACATCAATTAATTGTGCTAACCAGGTAGTAGGGGCATAAACTATAAAAAATTTTCAATGTAATTTCAGATTTGGGTATTCTCCAAGCATGTATTTCAGTAAACTGGAATTTCCTGTTTTATTCATTTTTGGGGAACAAATCGTCAGATTCCAGAATTCTGGCATCTGAAAAGCATGCCCTGAAAAACCCGCCCTGAGATTAAAGAGACCCTCCTCAAGACCTTTTAACTTTTATAAACAGAAAAAAGGAAAGGAATACATAACTTACTGGGCAGGCCTTCATCAGCCTGCTGGTGGCTCTCCTGGGCTGCCCGCTGGCTTTTCCTTCTGTTGGTGGGGACAGCAGAGCCCACCTGGGCCCCAACAGCTGCAGAATGGCTGTGAAGCCACAAAGCCAGCGTGTGGGCTCCTGGCCATCGATTGTAGCCAGCCAGGGCTTCACAAGGCTTCAGAAGCTGACCAGTGAAGGCCAGCCCAGTAAGCCATGTCTTGCTTTCCCTTTGTCTGTTTAAAAAAGTTAAAGCGCGGAGACCAACCCATCCGATTCCATTTCTGAAACCTTTGTTAAATTCTGGAAAATCACTGTTCACCAGACCCAAGACAAAACTGCTAATTTCAGGTATACTTTCAGCTTATGTATATATAAATGCTCTTCCCTACCAGGTAGCAGGTTTCTCAGCTGGGGTTCAGCCTGCATATTGCTCAGCCCATTGTTCAGAAAGGTTAAATACATGATTCTTTGGGGGTTTGGGAGGAGCTACAGAAATGGAAAAACTCTTTACTCTCTGTACATACAGGTAGGATGCTACCCATCTCAAACCTCCTCTGTGAGCATCTCTGCACAACATTTGTTTTAGGGGTCAGATACGCTGATTCAGCAAATAATTTCTGTGCACCATTCAGCAGCTGTGCTAATCCTTAGTAGCCCAGGTGGCACAGTCAAGGGCAAGCAGTTACTACTATCTACATTAAAAAATGTAGAACGCCAAATATTGATTCACGTATTCCAGGCTTAGTCTTAAAAGCCTAACTGGTGGTGTGAAAAATTCCCAGTTACCCATGACTTCTCTCAAAAGTCTATGGCACCAATAACACAGAGGGAGGAAGTAGACAATTTGGAGGACTAGCCTACAACTTTTAAACAAAATACTTTTTTGTTTCTGTAATGTTTTTACAAAGTTTTTAAGAGCTGGACATTAGTTTGAAATGTTCTAAAAATATGGGGTTGAGTGCCATTATGCAATAAAAATTAACCAAGCTTTCAAAACTGCATTTGTTTCTTAAATATTAATCAATTATAAAAGATTAGGAGAATGCTGTGGTCTAATTTCCTGACTTGCAAGTATTATGTTTCCTCCTTCAGTAACCTTAACACTTATGTGTACTACAAGTCTGCTCAGGACCTTCTAAAGGACATTCTGACATCTTCCATAAAGTGCAGGATCATGTATTAATAACTCTCTACAATGCAGTGCAGTGATTATTTAACCTATACATTGTACTGCAGAGAGTCCTATGTAAGAAAAATATGAAAGCATTGCTTTTTTGCTGATGCACTACAACCTAAGGTATTGATCAAAACAACAATACTTGATACATATTTATAGCATACACCTTTTCTGACTTTTATTGTAAGACATTAATATGGTTGACTATTTGAAAACTAATGGTTCCAATTATGCTTGGTAATCCCACTATTATATTTTACTAGGAATAAGGCCCATTGTAGAAATAAATATGAGCTCTAGAAAGAGGTTCTGGGAGAGTTCCCTGGCCTTGGGCAATCAGCATCAATTTGCTGTGACAACCTCAGCAGGGTATAATGACACAGAGTCCACCATTTTCTCCAAAGGAACTGAGCTCTGCTACCTAAAGAGGAGTTGTAATTTTGAGTAATCTCCACCCCTCACTTGGAGATTGGCAACAATGGTCCTCCAGGAGGAAATGGCTGGTTTGGAGGGTGGAGTCTATGGCACCTGTCCTCAAACCTCACCCTCTCCAAGCTCCACCCCTCAGGTCTCCAGGAATCTCCCAACCTGGAGTTGGCAACTCTATCTCCTTCCCAGCCAAGCATCAACCTGCCATTATCTGCCCCTCTTCAGCTTTCCGTCTTCCCCACACACCCCTGCAGCCTCTACCATGCTTGGAAGCCTGCTACATCACATTGGCTGTCATAGGACAGCCATCTCAGCAGGGTATAAGGACACAGAGTCCACCATTTTCTTCAGGGGAACTGATCTCTGCCATTTGGAGAGCAGTTGTAATTCTGAGTGATCTCCAGCCCTCACCTGGAGATTGGCAACAATGGTTCCACATGAGGAAAAGTACAGTTTTCCTCTGCAATGGGGACCAAAGCAGCTTACATCATTGTCTTCTCCCCCTTTTGACTTGCACAAAAACCCAATGAGGTAAGTTAGGCTGAAAGTCTGTGACTGGTCCAAAATCACCCATTCCGTTTCCACAGGAAGAACCTGGGTCTAGCAGACCCTGTTCTGAAGTGCTGACTGCTACACCTAGGATAGCCAACCTCCAGGTGGAGCCTGAAGATCACCAGGTATCATAGACTCTACCATAAAACCTCCAGGAATCTCCCTACCTGGAGCTAGCAACCCTAGTCAGGACTGGCTCCAATGAGTTTTCTCCCAAAAACCAAAATAGGCGTGGAAAGGGCCTTTTACTGACAGAACCAAGCTTGGTTGCCTAGCAACAGGCACTGAGGGGAAAGTAGGGTTGCGAAATCTGAGTAGGGAAATCCCTGGAGAGTTGGGGGGCAGATCCATTGGAGGGCAGCATTTGGGGAGGGGAAGGACTCAGCATGGTATAATCCCATATGGGAACTGCCTGGCAGACCCTGCTCTGAAGCGCTAACCACTACATCTAGGGTAGTCAACATCCATGTGGAACCTGAAGATCGCCGAGTATCATTGAACTCCAGACAACAGATCTCCCCCCCCCCCGAGAAAATAACTGCTTTGGACAGTGGGCTCTATGGCATTCTGTTCAGCTGAGGCCTCTCCCCTCCCCAAACTTTGGCTTCTTTAGACTAGCTTCCTTAGACACAGAATCTCCAGGAATTTCACAACCTGGAGCTGGCAACCCTAGTCAGGACAGGCCCCAATGAGTTCCTCACAAAGGCCTGGAAAGGGTTTCCTTCTACCAGCAGCCACTGAGGGAAAAGTTATGCCCACAGAGGAGCCAAGCAGGAGAAGTGTCTTTGTTGCGGGAGACAGCTGTTTGCCAATAATTCTGACAGGGAACAGTGGCTGAGGTGGGAGTGGGCAGGGAAGTGGAGCAGACCCAGCACCCGGCCAATGGCATGTGAGTACTCTTGAGTGGTAGATGATGGGCCAATGGCTGATGGAGCACATTGCACAGCTAATGGGAGAGCTGGAAAGTGCCACCCCACTACTCAATTATATATAAGGAGAGATAAGTCTATGCCAGAAAGTACATTATTACTAGAATGATCCATGTCCAACAGCATCTTTAACTGAAGGAAGAAGAAGAAGAAGAAGAGATTGGATTTATACCCCCCCCTTCACTACCCAAGGGAGTCTCAGAGCGTCTTACAAACTCGTTTCCCTTTCCCTCCCCACAACAGACACCCTGTGAGGTAGGTGGGGCTGAGAGAGCTCTGACAGAAACTGCTCTTTTCAAGAACACCTCTGACAGAACTATGGCTTGCCCAAGGTCATCCAGCAGGTGCAAATAGGAAACGGAGAATCAAACCGGTTCTCCCAGATTAGAGTCTGCACACTTAACCACTACACCAAACTGGTAACAGAACAGTGCATTCTCCTGACAACCACTGTTCTGACTTATTCCTTGTGGCACACCAAATTTCTTGCTGTACAGTCAAACTGTCATATAGGACAATACTTGAAAGTTCCTTGCTCAACAGTTTTTCAGTCTGGAACCAGAATCGTTCCAGATCATTCTGTTAATCAAGATGGTTCTTTCTTTCTCCAAACTTACAGGACAATAACAGAGGCTACCTCCAGACTCCCTGCCACCTCTTTTTCATTCCTTGCTCAAATGCTTACCATTCTTGGACCTCTTTCCGTTCGCTTACATTTACTACCCTACCATTCTCTGGAGCTTCCATGGTCATCACTTCTTTCAGTTTAAGTGTTATAATTTACATTGAAAAGTGTCTTGACACTTTACCAACAACCACTCAGCCTTGGTTATTCAGCCTTCCCATTACTGCACTACAAATCTAATTGTCCAGGAAAACAGATTAATAGTTTAGCCCTATTCTAATAATATGCTGTATATCTTTATAGCATTTCACATTCAATCTCACAGTAGCTTTACTAGACCTAAGATACAGCTGCCAGATCACTATGGTGTCAATGCACCACTTTCTGGTTACTGCCTGCCCTTGGATGCCCAGCACCAAGAGAGAGACTGCTGCTTCCCACAAGTAGTCAGTACATCGCAGAGAATCCACAAAGGAGTCTCATCATGCTAAATGGGAGGTACAGCCCTCCTGCATGCACAGAGACCTTGGGAAAGGAAGAGCAGTCAATAACTCATTTTGCACAAGGCTTCAGAAACTCTTGGAAGAGATATTCAGTCCTTATGCTTTAAAATCCTTGAGTGAACACCTTGAGGAGACAGTGGGAGAGAAGAGGTTGGTGATGACCACCAATGTCCCTCTAAGCTGTAGAGTCCTGTGAGCAAAAATTCTACTTTGGGAGCTACTGGCATTAAAAGTTGTGAGCAGGTGATTTGGCTACTGCATAAATTCGTTTGCTCTGGAGCCATCCTTCAGATGAGCTGAGACGAAAATGTGTGAGCCAGAGGCTAAAAAACTGTGAGCTAGCTCACACTAACTCAGCTTAGAGGGAATACTGATGACCACTAATACTGACTAGTTACTAATGTTGTGAAAATGTGTCAGGGCTATTTTTGGGCAGGAACACACAGGAACGGAGTTCCGGCTGGCTTCAGAGTTGGCCACGCCCACTACAGCCAAAACCTCTGCATGCATGGCTACAGAGCGAAGGCCTGGAGACCAACCCCCCCGGCAACTTGGAGGCAGGTGGGCCAGGGGGGCCCTGGAAGCATCAGGGAGGCATTTAAATGCCTCCTGATGCCTTCCTGGGCCTGTCGAAGGGCCGGCTTGCCCGGGCTCCCTCCAGCCGCGGGGCGGCCAGGCAAGCCAAGGGAAGGCAGTTTAAACTGCCTTCCCTTCCCTCCAAGGGGGTCTTGCCTGGACAAGCCAAGGGAAGACATGGGGTGTGGCCTAACATGCTAATAAGCTATGCTGTCAGGGGTGTGGCCTAATATGCTAATGAGTTTCTACTGTTGGGTGTGGCCTTTTATGCTAATGAGTTCCTGCCGGGCTTTTTCTACAAAAAAGCCCTGAAATGTGTGATCTCTTTTTTTAGGAGCTAGGCTTTCTCTCTTGCATCTTGTTTCCCACTTAGTTCCATCCCTTCATATTGATGACTTACTTCCGAGGTCCCCAACCTGGATCCCGCCAAGTGTTTTTAGAAAGTGGTTGTGGCCAGGTATGGCTAATGGCTAGGGCTGCCGATTAGTATTGGGGATTTGATTTGACTGTGCAGCTAAAATAACATTGTTTCAGCACAAGCTGCCACCATAATTTTTATTTTATCTCTCCCTTTTCTGGTGGATTTTTTAAAATTACTCCTCTTGTCCCCCGAATTTGGGTTTCCTGTGCGTGTGTGTCTGCCTCCTGGAACCAGTTTGTGGTTGCACCCATCACCCTGTGTCAGAACTCCCAAGGTGCCCACAAGCTCTCCAAAATTGGAGAACCCTGGCTTACTTGATTTCAGGTTAAAAGCCTTAAAAATACTGACCACAAACAGGTTTAACTGTACACCACCAAATTACAATTTTAAATAGTTCTTAGCATCTGTTTTCTTCATATAAAGAAAGGGACATACAAATGGTAAGATTTCATCCACTGGGGCAGCTCCTCTGCGAAATAATAGAAACAAAACTATTTAAAGCTCTCACTCTATTACTTCATAGATTGTTCAAGTAGGTCTCTAGAGAAGGGGCATACACATTTTCTAAGCACATGCATTAGTTTCAAATTTGAAAATGAGATCTCACACAGCTTGGTAAGTACAGTTTCACCAAATAATGTGTTTAAAATCAAAGAAATGTTTACCATTAGGGATGCACACGAACACGAAAATGTGGTTCAGTTCTTGGTTAAGAACTGAACCATGAACCCAACCAGGTTGGGAGCGTAAAAGCAGCCTAAAACTAACAATGAGCAAATAGCTAAACAATATATAACTCCTTAGTTAAAAGATAGGCACCAGGCAAGCCTAGTAAGTGAGGGCATTCTAAAGGCAAGGTGCCACCACTAAGAAGGTGGTGGCACCTGATATGAGGGGACACGTGGGGAGGAAACTGAAAGGAAAAGTAGAAAGGGTCAAAACAATTGGGGAAGCTTGGGATCTATTTAAAACTACGATCCTAGAAGCTCAAAAAATATATATTCCGCAGGTTAGGAAAGGCACAAACAGGTATAGGAAAAAGCCTGCATGGTTAACAAACAGAGTAATGGAGGCTGTAAAAAGTAAAAAGAATTCCTTTAAGCAGTGGAAAGCTAGTCACAGTGAGGCTGATAAAACGGAACACAGGATATGGCAAATAAAATGCAAGTCTGAGGTCAGGCAGGCAAAAAGGGAACATGAGGAGCATATAGCAAAAAACGTAAAAACCAACAATAAAACTTTCTTCAAATACATTAGAAACAGGAAACCAGCCAGGGAGGCAGTGGGGCCCTTGGACGACCAAGGGGTAAAAGGAGTATTGAAGGATGATAGGGAAATGGCTGAGAAGCTAAATGCATTTTTTGCCTCCGTCTTCACTGTGGAAGATGAGAAGTGCTTGCCCACTCCAGAACCACTGATTTCAGGAGGGGTGTTGAAAGACCTGAGTCAGATTGAGGTGACGAGAGAGGAGGTCCTAAAACTGATAGACAACTTAAAAACTGAAAAATCACCAGGCCCAGATGGCATACATCCGAGAGTTCTGAAAGAACTCAAATGTGAACTTGTAGATCTCCTGACAAAGATATGTAATCTTTCCTTAAAATCTGCCTCCATTCCTGAGGATTGGAAGGTAGCTAATGTCACTCCCATCTTTAAAAAGGGTTCCAGAGGAGATCCGGGAAATTACAGGCCAGTCAGTCTGACGTCGATACCGGGTAAATTGGTGGAAACCATTATTAAGGAAAGAATTAGTAGGCACATAGATGAACAAAACCTATTGAGGCAGACTCAGCACGGTTTCTGTAAGGGAAGATCTTGTCTCACTAACCTGTTAGTGTTCTTTGAGGGGGTGAACAAACATGTGGACAAGGGGGATCCAATAGATATTATTTACCTTGACTTCCAGAAAGCTTTTGATAAAGTTCCTCATCAAAGGCTCCTAAGTAAGCTCAAAAATCATGGGATAGAAGGACAAGTCCTTTTATGGATCAAAAACTGGCTAGTTCATAGAAAACAGAGAGTGAGTGTAGGTGGGCAATTTTCTCAGTGGAGGGTGGTAAGCAGTGGGGTACCGCAGGGATCAGTACTTGGTCCACTGCTTTTTAACTTGTTCATTAATGATTTGGAGATGGGAGTAAGCAGTGAAGTGGCTAAATTTGCGGATGATACAAAGTTGTTCAGGGTGGTGAAAACCAGTGAGGATTGTGAGGCACTCCAAGGGGATCTGTCAAGGATGGGCGAGTGGGCGTCAACATGGCAAATGGGGTTCAATGTGGCCAAGTGCAAGGTGATGCACATTGGAGCCAAAAATCCTAAATATAAATACACATTGATGGGGTCTGAACTGGCAGAGACTGAGCAAGAGAGAGATCTTGGAGTTGTAGTGGATAACTCACTGAAAATGTCGAGACAGTGTGTGACTGCAATAAAGAAGGCCAATGCTATGCTGGGGATTATTAGGAAGGGTATTGAAAACAGATCAGCCAATATAATAATGCCCCTATATAAATCAATGGTGAGACCTCATTTGGAATACTGTGTGCAGTTCTGGGCACCACACCTTAAAAAGGATATTATAGCTTTGGAAAAAGTGCAGAAAAGGGCAACTCGAATGATAAAAGGGTTGGAACACTTTCCCTATGAGGAAAGGTTAAAGCGCTTAGGGCTCTTTAGCTTGGAGAAAAGACGACTGAGGGGTGACATGATCGAGGTTTATAAGATTATGCATGGGAAAGAGCAGGTAAAGAAAGAGGTACTTTTCTCCCTTTCTCACAATACAAGAACTCGTGGGCACTCCATTAGTTTCAGATTTGAAAATGAGATCTCACACAGCTTGGTAAGTACAGTTTCACCAAATAATGTGTTTAAAATCAAAGAAATGTTTACCATTAGGGATGCGCACGAACAGGCAAATGTGGTTCAGTTCTTGGTTAAGAACTGAACCATGAACCCAACCAGGTTGGGAGCGTAAAAGCAGCCTAAAACTAACAATGAGCAAATAGCTAAACAATATATAACTCCTTAGTTAAAAGATAGGCACCAGGCAAGCCTAGTAAGTGAGGGCATTCTAAAGGCAAGGTGCCACCACTAAGAAGGTGGTGGCACCTGATATGAGGGGACACGTGGGGAGGAAACTGAAAGGAAAAGTAGAAAGGATCCAACATTGGCGTCTCTTATGTTCTTATGTTCTTAAGACCTGTGTTTAGTCACCACCACCTCCCCTGTTCACAGACAGCAGGACCTGAGAGGCAGATCTTGACTGACAAAAATTCACCTAAACTACCAAGGCAATCTTGAGACCATTTAGCTAATCCCATAAATTTCAGGCTCTTTTTGCAGCAGGAACTCCTTTCTTTATTACAAAGAGGATTTTCATGGATGTTACATTCAGTGAAGAAGATATCCTTTCTTCCATGCCTTCCAGAGCACCCACCAATTATTTTGAATACAACAGTATAACATTCAAAAATTCGATAGCACAGCCAGGCCAAACTGAGATCAACACAACTGCTGGCTTCAACAGCAAAATTTATCCCTACGTTCAGGGCAGCTGCTGCTGATGCTTCTTCTTCTTCTCTTCTTCTTCTTTTTCTTCTGGAAAACGAGGTGCCAGAACTCTCAAGAGGGAATGAAGTTTTCAATCCGTATTCTGAAAACTCATGAACTGTTAACATTTTTAAAAGGATTTTGTTGAAAAGGTTCCAGAACTCTGTTTCCAGCGTGTTCCCCCAGACAAAAAGCCCTGCCTACATTCAACTTCACCTTTTTGTAACATTATTTCAAATTATGCAGAGGTAAGCAGCCAGAAAGAAATGGCTGCTTTAATGTGAGAATACCCAAATGAAGTTCACATTTGTGAATGGCATATGTTGGCACCTTTGCCAAATACCTCCCCATGATTGGCTTTAGGGTTGCCAAATTGATCTTCTGCCGGAGTGGGGGGCTCCCGGCTGGCGTCTGGTGTGCGCGCACGCCGCATGCACGTCACCCAGAAGTGACGTGACGATGGCAGGCACGCTGGGGGCGGGGCCATGGCCATACGAGGAAAAATCATAGAGTTTTCCCTCAGATTGCCGTGGCCCCACCCCCAGTGTACCCGGTGTGGTCGCGTCACTTCTGGGTGACGTGCATGTCGAGGTGGAGTTCCCCAGGGGCCCGATCCAGCGGCGGCGGGGAACGGGCCTCTGGGGCGGGGGTTTCCCACCCACCCCCAGGGGGACTTAGGAAGCCTAATTGGCTTGCGGCTGACCATCCAGAGCTTTTGTGTGTGTGTGGTTCACACTGGTATTGAATACCAGCACCTTTTGGTAGGGCTCTCCCAAATCCTGAGTGGGTAATCTGTGGAAATCGGTACAATCTTATATATGAGCACTGGCACTTAAAAAAACAAACAAACAAAAAAGCATTGAGATTTTCTATATAATGTTCAGAATCCAAGAAAGAAAAATGAGCAATGAAAACATCCCCTTTATAAATCTTTGCACATGATATTGCAGGTGTCAGGAAAATAGAGCTATAAACATTAAAAAGCTAGCAAGATCTTAAACTCTTTGGTGAATGAGACATTTTTGTTTATAACAACTTTCATAGCATTGCAAGAGCAAAGGCAGCTCTGGTGTAGAGCCATTATTAGTTAAATACAAGTCCATTTCAGCTGATTTAACAAGGAATTTAGTTTTAAAGATGATTCCCACTGAGCTTCTATGAATACATTTCAAGTGCCACAGTGCCTCCCTGCTCCTTACATTCTGCTGCTTCTCCACCCCATGGGTGGGTACAAGAAAGCCTTTCACACAAAAGTTTCTAGCACAAATGAATAGCAGCAAAAATGTCGGCCACACAGAAAGGTCAAGCCGCTCTCATTACTTGCACACAGTGGGCTGCAGCCTGAATAGTCATCAGGATTTTTCTACTGGATTTTTTAAAAAAACTGAATTTTTAAATCTCTACATCATTAATCCCAGTATATATACTAATTACTCTCTATATATATATAGTAATTTCAAGGGTACATAAATATGAGAAGCTTCTACCTCCTGCTGCCGATCATAGCCCAATTTACCAGACAGATTTATCTGTCTGTTAAGCTGGGCTATGCTCAATTTAGAAGGTAGAGCTCTTTTGTTTTACTCCAGGCAATGTAGGACTAAAGCAAATAGGGTTACCAGCCTCCAGGTGGTCGAAGTCAAAAGAAGAGTGTTTTCTACAGAATTATTATAGTAAACAATTTTGCATATCACCTTTATTGACTTTTCGTACCTTTTTGTCACAGATGTTTTGTTTGGATTTCCAGCCTCCAGGTGGTGGCTGGAGATCTCCCACTATTACAAATGATCTCCGGGAGACAGAGATCAGTTCACCCGGAGAAAATGGCCGCTTTGGAAGGTGGGCTCTATGGCATTGTACCCCGTTGAAGCCCCTCCCCTCCCTAAACCTCACCGTCCTCAGGCTCCACACCCAGAATCTCCAAGTATTTCCCAGGCTGGAGCTGGCAGCCCTAGAAGCAAAGTAAACCACTGCGTTTGAGACTGGCCAGCAAAACAATGGTTTCACAATTTGCCTTAACTGGTTATGGGGCTTGGCAACTTGGCATGACAATGTTCCTGGTGACAAGGAAGTATGAAGTAAAGATTGCAGCGTTGAATGTTACATTCAAGGCAGGAAGGGCTAAGTCATCACACGGGCACCATTTCTACAGTTCTTCCCATGAAGTCAGTAACACGGTGACCACCAGCCCTAAGATTTCCATCTTTGGTCAGACACAGCAATTTTTCTGTGTTTTTAAAGAATATGGCCTAAATGCTGAGTATCTAGCTTAGATTCTTTATTTTTATTTCTTTAGGGATGGAGTAGAAATGGGTGTGGAGATTTCAGGATCCTCAGAGGAAAGACCCCAAAACTCCCTCTTTGTTTTTTTCATAGTTGGCAGGCATAATTCAGTTGTTCTATCCAAGACATACATTACAGGAAGATTTTCAAAGAAAATAGAAGAATGTAGTATTGACAGGAATATGGTTCCTTTTGAAGGAACAAAGGAAGATGGGGGTCCATAGAGCTAATAGTGCTATTAGGCCATGCAATGCCAAATACGTGATCAATAAAACTAATAGAGAAATCAAGAGTCACACACATCAAATAATTAGCTAAAAAAGAGAAGACAGCTTTGAACTGAAGCGAAGAAAACGATAGCTCAGTAAACCAGAGTATATTATGATCTTCTGAAGACAGGGAGCTTCTGTATGACTATTTATCCCTCCCACAACATACCATAAAGGTCTGTTCAGATGTAACAGGAAACCATGTTTAAACAAAAGTAACCATAGTTAAATGGTCACCCGAATCCAGGCCATGACACTAACTCCACTTAGTTTAAGTACCTTAAACCAGGATACAAAGCTAGTTTATTACCCACATTTAGTTCCAGCTATGGTTTTATATTATGTACGAATGTGATATCCTAGCTTAATCCTGATTCGCTTTCTTGCCAGCACACTCTGCCCAGCCTGCCTACAAAGTTGTCAAGCAAGAGCCACTCAAAAACAAAACTGCCCTTGCCATCAGCCAGCTCTAGAGCTGAGCCTCTCTCCACTCTCAGCTCCAAGTCTCCCCAGCACCTTGAATAGAGCCCAAAAATAAATTGAAAGCCAGTGTAGATGGAACAAGACTACAATGATAAGGTCCCTATGACTCACTCCCGTCAACATTCTGGCCACAGTATTCTGTACGAACTGTAGCTTCCGGACAGTCTCCAAGGGCAGCCACACATAGAGCACATTGCAGCAATCTAATCTAGATGTTACTTTCCTCTGCTCCACTACACAAGCACCCCACCTCGGTATTTCCTGAAGCAAAGCCTCCTCCCCTTTCAATCCAACCAATCTCTGTCAGCACTCACAGTTGTAACTACCTTGTTTCCCCGAAAATAAGACACTGTCTTATATTTATTTTTTCTCAAGAAGACACACTAGGGCTTATACCACAAATGCATAGAAATCCTGCTAGGGCTTATTTTTGGGGTAGGTCTTATTTTCGGAGAAACAGGGTACTTGGTACTTACTTTCTCTCTTCAGTAAACTGCATTTAATATAATTAACCTGTGTATCTATTGTATGAGTGGAAACTGGAACAGGGCATGCAGGCTCTTCCTGGGGCTTGGGACTGCGACGTTTGGTATCTGGTTAGCAGGAAGCATTTGTGAGGAGTAAGAAAACTGCTGGGGTATATAAGTGAAAATGGGATGGGCAGGCTTTACCATCTGTATGATGCCACAGTGCAGGCCAGGATAGCATAGTAGTCGGGTCTAGGGTGTGCGTTCAGTATACACTGAGCCAAATAAATGCCCTAAAAATACTGATATTTTTCAGGTATTTATTCAACCAAATACAGATTGGAGAATCTGATTCTGCTACCAAAATAGCTGCACAGATAAAACCCGATATAATTCAGCTTTTATTCAGGCACAGCTAGAGGGTATTTAAAGAGACCACAGTCTCTTTAAACGCCTTTTGAGTTCACTCACGCACACCGTGGTGAATTTAGCAAACATTCAAAGTTTAAATCCCTTCTGAGTTCACTCGCTGAGTCACGCTGTGGAGAATTCAGCAAGCATTTAAAGAGACAGTGGTCTCTTTAAATGTCTTTATTTCCTCCATTGGTTTCAATGGAGGATGTAGGCACCTTCTTTGGGGACCCATAGAATTGGACCCCTTTTAAAACTTGGAGGGGTGGGGGGTTGAGGAGAGTCACCAGAATCTATGTTGCAGTCCCCATAGGGTATAATGGAGCCAAATAAATTTGGGTTTCCTAAATATTTACCCGAATCCCGATAAAATACCAATATTGGTATCCAGGAATATTCAGAATACCAATATTTTTTGTGTCCAACAGACCCAAATCTGGAAAAAAAACCATTTTCCCCCACACCCTTAGTTGGGTCTTTGCCACGGAAACCAGTAATACCACTGAAGCCATGGATGAATGGCTATGTGAAGGCACATTCTGGCTTCCCTAACCAATGTCAGCTAAAATAAGCCATGGTTGCGCCTTACACCTCAACTGACCAGTAGCACTGGACCTCATACCTTTCTTGCACAATGAGCATCAGCTGCCTTCCAAACATAGCTGTGCTGCTTCTGGTTGCATCATTTAAGGAAAAAGAAGCAAAGCTCCCCACTTCTCTACTTGAAACTTGGCTTAAGAGGACAACACATTTAAAAACTGTCTTTCCCCCTGTCTGCCCTGATATACTTAGCATTATCAGCCTTTTCATAACTAAACAATGCAGCGCATTTACTACAGACACCCCCCTCCCAAAGCACAGTGAATCTATGGGAGGCCACATTGAGTAGTCCCTTTTATAACAACTACTAGGTGGTATACTCACTGGGAAATCTCAGTCTCTCTGGACACTATCATTACATACACTGAAAAAATAACTCACAGCAGTGCACATGGGAGAATGATTGTGACGACCCAGCCTTAGACTCGGCCCAGACCTCCCTGTAGCAGGTGTGGATGAAGCATCCAATGGGAAATCTGCCCACAGCCAGCCCACAGTTACCCTTTTGAACTGGATTAAAGTAAGATGAATTTTGATCCAATTTGAAGGGGGAAGACCCGAGATGGCCACAAATCATGCTCATAAGTTCCCATATAATTTGAGGACTCCCTCTGTTCTATGTGGGGGGGAAATCATGTGTGAAAAGAGCATATGAAAATCACGTGTGAAAAGAGTAGAGGCTTCTGATAAAGAAACAAGAACCCTTAAATATATACATTAACAAGCAGTGAGACTTACAGGTGCAAGTCATTTAAGGAGATATTTCAACCCACGAAAAAAGATTTGCTATTAGAAATCTGAAAACTTTTGAACTTCGTTAAATTGGCCTAATTAAATTAACACTGCATCAGCACTACATTACACAGTATCTTTAATTGCTCAAAGTAAAATATCTACTGTTTGATATGTACCAAATGTCTTTTCTTTTTCCTATTATCGTCAGTGAAAGTAATGGTGCCATTTTATAGTGTAAAACTTATGTTTTGGTTTCTATATATTTAAAAATTAAACTAATAAGTAAAATGATTTTTCCCACTTTTTTTGGAGGGAGGAACCTACTTAGCGGTGCGCAGGGATAAAGGGAGCGGTGGCGCAGGGGATAATTCCCCTGCTTAACTATAACATCTGAACTGCCAAGCTTTGTCAGTTCTAGCCCCATGCTGGTGTGAGCAACCAAGCCTTGTCCTAGCTCATCGTCTACCCAGCGATTTGAAAGCTTCGGCAAGTAGATAAATTGGGGACCACCCGTAAGGGGGTGGGCACACCACTCCCTTTGGGAAGGTGTTAGCTGCCGAGTGTGACTTCTGTGGCGCGGCAAGGTCAAAATCTGAAAGATGTTTCGGCATCCCTGCAGTGGAGCGAGTCGGCCAGGCAGTGGCAGTGTGTGGCAGCACAACATCAAGAAGCCCTGACGTCATCAGCCAGCCGACAAGAATACATGCCGTCGGAACACGACTGATCCAACTCGCAGATGACTCCCTGGCCAGCCACAATGTGTGTGTAATTTAAAAAATACTGTATGTTGTCTTCCCTATCCCCCATAAGTATTGTTAGTCCAACTGTCATGAGTAACTGTAAATCGCTCTGAGCCCACAGGTATGTGGGAAAAAGCGATCAATAAATCGAAAGTATTATTATTTTTATTATTATTAGCATTTGGGGATAAATGAAATGTAGAGGAATTGAACTGAAATAACAGAGGGCACCCCCTCCGCCTTGTGCTCAGGTTGTGACAGTGGGCCAGGCCTCTCAGTGTCTCTCATGCATTTTGCAGCACAATAGAGGGCCAAACGGGTGATTTGGTATCTGGCATTCTACCATCTCTACCCCTGTACTCTTCTGAGGCTGGCCTTCATAAACCAACAAATGCAATATATATTCTACATTACATTTTCATCTAAAATAGTAAAGGTAAATGTTTCCCTTCCTCGAAAGCCAGTTGAATCTGACTCTAGGGGGTGATGCTCATCTCCATTTCCAAGCCAAAGAGCCAGCGCTGTCCTTGAACGTTTCTGTGGTCATGTGGCTGGCATGACTAAACACCAAGGTGCATGGAATGCTGTCACCTTCCCACCAAAGCGGTACCTATTTATCTACTTGCAATTTCTTGCTTTTGAACTGCTAGGTTTGCAGGAGCTAGGGCCAGAGACGGGAGCTCACTCCGTCACACAGCACTAGGATCTCAAGCGGCTGAACTACAGACCTTACAGTCTGCAGATCAGCATCTTAACCTCTGAACCACCACAGCCCTTTCATCTAAAATACTGGATTCTTATTACATTAATGAATACAAAATAAAGTTTGTATGATATGCCCCTGCCCAAAAAGCTATTTCTTTGGAAACAACTTACAGGATAGTTTTACTTGAAGACTGAAATACAGATTTCAGGACTGCAATCAGGTTCCTATTAACTTTGTTTACCTGAACCTTTTATAGACATTCAGGCATTTTCTCTGACACTGAACTCTAATATTTCAGAAAACAAAAAAGAACCCCAGTATATTTGTAACTATTCTGACTAAATAAACAGAATTTTATTGTATGAGCAATAGGGTGTCATTTTTACACATCTATAGCCCAATCCTATGCACATTTCCTTGGAGGTAAGGTCAGTGGGGCTTACTCTCAGGCAAGTGTGCACAGGATTGCAGCGTTACTGAAATAATGAGACAACAGACCATGACAACACACTAAAGCTGAAGTTTCATCTATGAGCAAAATCCTTTCAAAAGGCTCAGTAAGTATATACATATCTTGCACAAACTGTAAGAAGCATATCAACATAACATTTATAAAAATGAGAAGAGAGATGGAGGAGAGGCTATAGGAATGAAAGGAAGTACAAGAAAAGAGCTGCTTACCCTGCAGATGCTTCCTCTGCAACAAACAAGCTCATTTTTCACAGGGCTGGATGCATAAGCCTTCATACCCTCACTCCATTAAATCAATTGTTCATCTTACAAATGGTAATTGGCTAAGGGCTGCTCTGGGCATTTTTACACTTCAAGATGCTGCTGCCTAGAAATATATCTGCAAAGCGAGGTAAAACATCCAAATCCTGAAGAGCGCACCCCTGGGATTGCGAATGCATTCTCCCCAAAGAAACGTCATAAATGGCTATTCACTGAAAGGTGTTCAACACAAGATTAACAAGTGGCTAAGAGCCACCCTCTGGTTTAAATTTTAAATCTGCAGTTTTGATACTACCGCTGGCAGGCAGCCATCACTGCAGGCCTCAAAGCGGTGGAAGGCTTAAAAGGGAAATAAAGCCTGCCGGGAAAATTCTTCTAAGCCTGCAGCTCTGCAGCACTTCTACTCTTTTCAGTGATTAAAGGTGAGCAAGCGTCTTCTCCTGCCAGCCTCCCAATTCAAATGCTACAAAGCTAAACACTTCCACTTTTCCCCTGGCCTTAGTAAAGTAATAGAATTGCGTTGCTTTTCACAAACATCCTGTCAAGGTTGGGTCCTAAACTGGGAAGGGGACAGGACCCAGTCAAAAGGGATTTTGGGACCACAGTCTTTAAACCACACTCTCACCAGTAGGGACACTGGTAGTAAAACCGGAAAAGGGAAGTCATAAGATCAACATAGGGAAGTGGGTCTTTCTTCAGGTCCTTGAAGGCAACTGACACAAATAAGAGGGAACAGGAAACATTTTTTTTATACATCGTAAAACCCTAGAGAAATGATTGGAACGTTCGGGAGTTGTGACAAATTGCAGATAGTGGGATTCACCACTGGGACAGAGGGCAGTTGTGTAAGATGCCTGGGCTCCACTGTTAGATGCATAGCTTTCACCTAGGGTTGCCAGCCTCCAGGTAGTGGCTGGAGAACTCCCATTATTACAACTGCTTTGCCGGTGTCAGAGATCAGTTCACCTGAAGAAAATGGCCACTTTGGGATGTGAACTCTATAGCATTTATACCACATTGAAGTCCCTGCCCTCACCAAACACCGCCCTCCTCAGGCCTCCCCCCACCAATCTCCAGGTATTTCCCAACGCAGAGTCAGCAAACCCTGTTTTCGGTGCACATAGCTCTGAACCTCATCGGTCTTATGCAATTATTCTGTAGTACTAGACTGCTGAGGTCTGTGGTAAGTGAGGTACCACTGAACCCAAACAATACAATGCGTACAGTGGCAGCTGTTTATCCCTTTGTAAGTTTAATTGGGGATAGCGTATGAAAATATGTCAGCTCTCCAGAGGACCTGCTGCTTTCTAGAATCTGTAATAGGCTTGCCAAGTCCCCCCAGGGGGTGGGGAAACCCCCAACCCAGAGGCCCGTTCCCCACTGCTGGCGGATCAGGCCCCGGGGGGAACCCCACCCCGACGTGTACGTCACCCAGAAGTGACGTGACGACGCTGGGCACGCTGGGTGCGGGGCCACAGTCATCTGAGGGAAAACTCTATGGTTTTCCCTCGGATGGTCGTGGCCCCGCCCCCAGCATGCCCGGCGCCGTCACGTCACTTCCGGGTGACGTGCGTGCAGCGCGCGCGCACACACACACTCCCGGAGCAAGCCGGGAGTCCCCCACTCCGGATACAGGTAACACTTGGCAACCCTAATCTGTAAACTGACTTAAACGGACTAATTTTTTTCCCTTTGTTTTCTCTCCCCCCCTTCCTTTCACAAATGCTCAAATGTGCTCAACATTCAGCTATTGCTTTCAAAACAAATGTGCCCTTTGCTAAAAAGATCCCAAACATACAATGTCTCATATCATTCCTTCTTCGGAAAAGCAATGTATTCTCCTTGTCAATCCACCCCTACACTTTCTTTTTGAGGTACTTCTTGTACATTTTCACTGCTGTAAAATGCATTCATCTGTGAAAAGCCACTAGCCCATTTCTTAAACGCATTCATTCACGTTTCTCAAGCCATTTTTCCCTTAATTTTTTTATTTTTTAAAACATATCTGGAATTATCTGAAGCATGGAGAACTCCCTACTTTGTCAATAAGTGGTCCCATTTAAGTGCTCTGCTAATAAGCTGGTGTCATAGGGTTGCCAGTTCTGAGTTGGAAAATACCTGGAGACTTGGGGGTGGATCCTGGAGAGGGCAGGGTTTGGGGAGGGGAGGGGAGGGGCCTCAGCAGGGTACAGTGCCACAGAGTCCACCCTTCAAAGCAGCCATTTTTCTCCAGGGGAGCTGATCTCTGTCAGCTGGAGATCAGTTGTAAAAGCAGGAGATCCTCAGGCCCTACCTGGAGGCTGGCAACCCTAGCTGGTGAATCTAAAGGTTTGCTATTAGATGGAGTAATATTGAATAATGTATATTTATTTGTATTAACTATCTACTAGCTAGCTACTTTTCAAATGGAAAGGACCTTCTTAAGCTTGGAACTCAAACAATACATTTTTTTTGGTCCCTGTCCCGCCAACATTTTATTTCTATTTAAGTTTCTAGACCTAATGAGCATAGATAAACTATTTCTCTATACACCACCTTTCTGGTATACTTCTCTAGTACTGGTATTGATCTTTTTTAAAAGTTGGATGGACAGATTCACTCAAACATTTTACAAGCCTCTAAAATGTAAAGGATTCCCCCTCCATACACGGTTCATGTTTAAGAGCTTTAAACAACCAACATTCACTTTAAACATTAATGGACCCCTGCACAGACAAAGTTTAAGGTGGTGTGCATATGGGAGTTTTAAATATTTGTCTGTTGTTTTTTTTAGCCAAATAAAAATTTAGGATCCCCTCAACAGCTGAAAATCATTAGTACAAAAAGAGAGCACGGGTATACTTTGTGTTTATATATATCAAACAGGAAGCACTTCCTCCCAAATTTCTGAACACAATCTGAACATGTCAAAAATAAAACAGTGCTTAAAAGCAAATCAATATTAAAGATTCTGTGACTAAGATGTGCACTATGGCATACCTGATGATAAACTTTATGTACTGTGGAGAAATATAGCAACAAGAAGATGCTATTCTGGGAGAGGCAGCATATTTGAATCTTAAATTATCTTAAAATGACTAAAATTATTTCAAGTACTAGAGTGGCAATACAAAAATTAAAACAGAAAGAAAAGATGGGAGTGCTGTAAGCACAGAGATCCTAAGAAATGTATTTGCATGTTCAGTATTCGAGATACGACCTCTTGAGTAGCAAAACCAATTGGCTATATATGAATGTGAAAAAGTATGCATGATGGCTGAAGCAATCTTAACTCCCCAAGCCACTACTAGCAGGGAAAAAGAAATTAAATTTAGATAGGTGTTCTCCAAATCTTGCACTGAGAACAACATTCTATAGTACATTAGTAAATGTTTCTGTTTTAACCTGTGGTTAAAATGGCAGTTAAAGATAGAACACAGATGCATAGCTTGGAGAATTTTGCTTTCTTATAGGAAGTCTGAGTAATCTCTCTGTCTCTGTTTTTTAAACCTGCAGTCATATTTTAAAAGACTTGTGGTAAATTTAAGCTGATGATAAACATTATGTACTGTGATCTCAATTTTGGGTCAATTTCCAATCCAACTTGTTACATTGCTGCTGTTAAGTGTTCCATATGCCCCAGTTGTATTTTCAAATTTGCATTATATAAACCAACATGAACAAGAAAAATAAAACACTAACTTATGGATATCTTATGTATGGAAGGCATCCAAAGTTCAACATAGGGACTGTAGGAATATTTCCAACTTTCAGTAAATGTGATCAAAGATTTATGATTATTTTAAAGTTATTGTGCTCATTGATGGAAAGATGCCTTAAACATATAAAGATACAGTTTATTGTGTTCTTCCTATTTAGAGCATAATTTCACAATACCGATGTGCTCCCTGGCACTTGCTTGGGTCTTTAGTATAAAATCCACAGGGTTTTTGGATAGAACAGAATGGCACCTGCAGGTAGCAGCCATTTTGAAGCAGATACCACCATCATTTTGTGTGAACTCTCAATATTTTGTGATTAGACCCATGCCAAGACCACTTTTTTTGGTGACGCTGACTACCATCTCCCAACATTTTAAAAACTGCTTATAGGTTCAAAATGGAGATCCTGCTTGTTTTTTTTAAATTAATTGAGCACCAAGCCTCTAATCAACAGGCAATTAAAAAAAACACATGCATGCCAGGAATGAGCTAAAATATTCAAGTCTTCACTAGACAGAAAGTTCAGAAAAACAAACAAGCATTTTTTAACCCAGCTAATTAATCTAGATACTGTCAGGTTTTATTTCAGACTTCATGTTTAAACAAATTGTAGTTCTCTTCACTACTCTACAATGAATTGGAAAAGTTATATTTTCCTTCATTCTTCAGGACAGGCTTCCTGAGGCAGGAAAAATGAGCAGAACCGCACCTTAAAAGTAGTCATGGGAGATGTTAACCCCCCTTCTAACCCCTGCCATGAATTGCTGACTCCACTCCACAGGGATCAATACCAAAATTAAAAGGCCTCCAAATGGTATAGACAAGAAGAAGAACAGCATGTCTTGGTCAAAAAAAGATTGATAAATCTACATGGTCAAGAAATTAAGTGCTACTGGTTTTCTTGTGAGTTTTCCTTCTGGACAAGCATGCATGACTATAAACACAGTTAACATGCATTCATAAAGGAGTTATTAATAACATCATAATGAAAATGAACCTAGCAGTTCGAAAGCAACAAATTGCAAGTAGATAAATAGGTACCACTTCGGTGGGAAGGTAACAACGTTTCGTGCGCCTTGGTGTTTAGTCATGCCGGCCACATGACCATGGAAATGTCTTCGGACAGCGCTGGCTCTTCGGCTTGGAAACGGAGATGAGCACCGCAACCCTAGAGTCAGACTCGACTGGCTTTCAAGCAAGGGAACCTTTAACTTTACCTTTAATGAAAATGTGCCACTAAGGCTGCGGTCACACGGGCAGGAAACTGCGGGGAGGGAGCGTGGCTATTTGCACCGGGGCAACATACATCGCGGCAGCGGGATCAGACATCCCGGCGAGGTTCCGGCGAGGTCCCGTGGATTAGGTGGAGGTGCCGATCACACGAGCATCCGCACCTCCAGCAAGAGCCGATGGGAAGGGGACGGAAGGAGCCGCCCCCTCTGGGA